>NW_025792769.1:0-30358 GCF_021613505.1 Equus quagga | reverse complement strand
CTAGATGTTTGCCAGACCTGAAGACTGCCCCACAGACTGAAGTTCCAGGACGAGCAAGGAGGCCTCTTTCACAGAAAGGCTGTGTGCTTTCACTGTGCTGTCTGTGCAGTGTCCTGGGGGTGGTAGTCTGCCGAGAACTGTCTCTCCTATTGTTACAGTCTTGCGGGACGCAGGAATGCAAGTTCCCTGGCCACCAGAGCCAGGCAATCAAGGGGTATCCCCTGGGCAGCTGAGAAAACCAAGGCTCCAAGCATAAAACCTGGGGCATGAGATGTGTGTAGAAGCCCCTGTCTGGCACCTATGCACGCTTGGAAGCGTGGCAGACACAGAGTGCAAAGACAGCACTTGCTGATGGAAGGGGGAAAGAAGGAAGGAAAAATAAAAAAGAAAAGAAGAAAAGGGAAATGAAAAGTCAAAAAAGATTGCAGCCACCAGCTTTGGTGAGGCAGAGGAGAGCAGGAAGAAGAAGATGGCACCCACTAGACTCTGACCCGAGAGCATCCTAGAGGCCCCCGCCCCTCAGACCAACGCGTTCACATTAGGAAATGAGTCTCTTTCACATAAAGGATGGGCACTTCTCAAAGGGCTGCTTCTGCACTGGGCCCTGGGGCCTGCGAGTCTGCACACAGGCCCTTCAAGAGCAGATTCTTGGTTCACCTCAGCCCCATGAGTCTAGTGAGCATGAGCTACATTGTTCTTCAAAGCCAGAGGTTTTAGGGGCTCATCTCTCAGGTGCTGGTCTGAAAGGCTTGGGTACCTGATGTGGGATGAAAATCCTTCGCTCCTCAGAGACAAGCTCCGGGTTTGAGTTCACTCCCGGTTTGGGCTTCTGCACGGCAGGGAGAAGTGTGTGGGGAGGTTGTGTCTCAGTCTTTCCCACCTGCTTGGCTGTGGCTTCCCTCTTGCTGGCCTGATGTGAAGGGGTTGCTCTGCCAGGTTTTAGCACTGACTCCACAGGTTTAAGGGCTCAGTCCCACAAGACGGCCCCTTCAGACACCAGTTGCAGGTATTGGGGGCCCAGGGTACCCACACTCCTGTTTCTACTTGGTTAGACAGAATAGGGTTCCCATAACCCTCTCTGTTCAGGTTGGACACTTTGCTAGAATGATTCAAAGGAGTCAGGAAAGGGGTTTAGTTACTATTACCAGTTTATTATAGAGGATACCCCTCAGGAATAGCCAGTCAGAAGAGATGCTTAGGGCAAGGTATGTGGGAAGGGTCATGGAGCTCCCCTGCCCTCTCCCGGTGCACCACCCTCCCAGCGCCTCAATGTGCTCACAACCCAGAAGCTCTCCGAATCCTGTGGTCTAGGGAGACTTATGGGGAGCTCACTACCCAGGCACGACTGATCCAATCATGGGGCATTGATGAGGAAATTGACCTCCAGCCCCTCTCCCCTCCCCAGAGGTCCTGGGTGTGGGGCTGAAAGTTCCAAGTCTGAGCCTGCCTGGGTATCTCTGGTGCTGCTCCCATCCTGAAGCTACCCAGGGGCTCCCATCCGTCAGTCATCTCATCAGCATGGAAGACACTCATCACTCCGGTGATTCCAAGGGATTTAGGAGCTGAGTGTCCCTGAGAACCAGGGACAATGAGCAGAGACCAAACATTTACGTTTTCCTATATCACAGGGAGGCATGTGCTCATGTCAGACTGTCTGGCTTGGATGGCAGGACAACAGGGAGAGGTTAGAACCTGACCGAGAAAGAGGCGGGGCCATCAACTTTGTCCAGAAGACACTGAGCACACCTATTGCCCAAGAGAATCCTCTCTCCAAGACCAGCTCCAAATTGCCCTTATCCTGGGAAGCCTCAGCTGTCCTCACCCAGGGCACAGCCCTGGATTCCCACTCTGGTTCCTCCAGCTCCCACCTTCCCTCTGACCCTAGCCGGACCCCAAGGAGTTGAGGCATCTGTATGCAGCCCTGTCTCCCCAAGACTAGGAGCTCCTCAGTCCTCAGCTGGGGCTGGGGCCTCTCTGTGCAGAGAGAGGTGGCAGGGTGCCCTTGCTGTGTGTGCAGAGCTGGAGGTTGAGTGGAGGCTGCAGGGCCCCAAAGGCCCTTTGAGGTCCCTCCTGGCCTCTCCAGACCCTGTGGACAGATCCTCTAGGTTGGAGTCCTGGAGAGGCCCTGGGGAGCAGCGTGCTGGGAAGGCTGCAGCAGGGATAAAGCACACGGCATCAGCTGAAGGAGCCCCGAGGTCTGCCCCACACCTGCCAGTGTGTGCTGCTCACAGCATCAATCAGGAGAGCTGCTTCTTCCCTCCCCTGCTGGCCACTTCATGGGAGAGGCAGCCCAGGCTGAAGAGGACCACGACTGCCAGGGTAGGAGGGCAGGATCAGACAGCTGTGGGGAGTGCTGCCTAGGGCTGGACATGGGGTTAGGGCCAGGAAAAAGTGTCTTAAAAGAGAATTTTAGCCTTGGGTGTGATCTTCTTGGGTTAACTATTCTGGATCCCTGCTTCTCACCCAGCCTAGATACCCTTTATAGCTTCTAGGTCCCCCATCTCATTTTTGGGTGATTCTGACCCCTACGGATTATTTATACATGTCTGGAGACACGTTTGGTTCTTTGACTCACAAGGAGGGAGGTGATGCTACTGGCATTGGTGGACTGGGGCCAGGGAAGCTGCTAAACATTGTACAATCCTGTAATAGGGTCATCCATTTTTTCTTTCATTGAATCAATGTGGATATATTATTATTAATTAAAATCCATATTTTTCAGTAGGTTTCTTTCTTGTGTTGTTCATTCTGTGGGTTTTTTCTTTTTAAAATATTGGCATCTGAGCTAACAAATGTTGCCTATCTTTTATTTTTCTTCTCCTCTCAAAAGCCCCCAGTACATAGTTGTATATTCTAGTTGCAAGAGCCTCTGATTATGCTGTGTGGGATGCCTCCTCAGCATGGCCTGATGAGCAGGGCCATGTTTGTGCCCAGGATCCGAACCAGCGAAACCCTGGGCTGCCGAAACAGAGTGCGAGAACAGCCACTCATTCACGGGGCTGGCCCCACGTCCTATGTGTTTTGAGAAAGGAATAATGACATGTATGCGCTGTTACAGCATCATACAGAATAGTTTCATGTGCTATGTCCTTAATCCGCCCAAATCGAATTATGCCTGAGAGTTTTTCCTGTGTTGCTTTATTCACTCCATATTATATTAAAGACTCATTCACCCTTCTCTGTGTATACCTAGCTCCTGCCTGGGGCTCCAGGGTTTGCATCCAACACATCTTACCTGCCCTCTCCCCAGTTGTGGACTCGTAAGCTTGTCCTATTCCCCCACTAAAGCAGCGCTACAAGGAACATCCTCTTACATGCTCCCTTATAAATAGGTTTGAGAAATGAGATAGGTACTCAGGAGCAAACTGACAGGGGTACTGAGCATGTCTATTCTTAATTTTCATCATTCTACATCCCACCAGTAGTGTTACAGTTTCTTTCTCCCTGTAGCCCTGTCAACACTGGACACTCTCTTTTTTGGGGAATTGGATAAGTATATCTTGAAATTCCATCCCTGTTTCTTTCTTTCTCTCTCTTTCTTGCTCTTTTCTTCCTTTTTTCAAGCATACTTATATATGCCTTGGCAACTCCTTTTGTGAGATATCTGCTCATTACCCTTGCTCATTTCTGTATTGAGGTTCCTACTTCTTCCTGATATGATGGTTTCACGTTTATACTAGATAGTGTTCCCTTGTCAGCTTCAGGCAACGCAAATGATTTTTCCCAACTCTCCATCTGCCTTTCAACTTTATCAAAAGTATCTTTCATTGAACATAAATCCTTAATGGGGGCGTGCCATATCTTTTCAGAATCACCTATCATTTGTGCTTTTAGAGTTTTTCTTAAGAAATCCTTTTCCACTGCTACATCAACAAAATTGTTTTTCTAAACTTTCTCCTGTTAACTTTATAGTTTATATTTCATATTTATGTCTTGACCCATGTGGATTACGTCTCTGAATGTGGTCTTCGGCAGAAAATCTGATTTACTTTGCTTCACAAAACGATCAGTTTTCCCACCATAAACTAGTAAAAATCCATCATTTCCATTTGGTTTCTGCTGCCACCTTTATCGTAGATTAGATTTTGAAAATGCAGGCATATTTTTTTGAGAAAATCAATCAATTTAATCAGCGTCATTGTGTGTTCCAGATTCACACTGTTCAAAATGACTCTGACTCTATAATGTGTTTCAATACCTAGGATGGCTTATCTCTGCTGTTTACTGTATTTTTAGAAAACTAGTATAGCTTTGCACTGAGTTTTACTTTTCAGAAGGAAATTTAGGATAATGTTAAATTGATAGTCGATTCACGGGAATTGGGAATTGGAAATGCAATTTCGCCAATGATATAATTAGGAGAAGAACTGACATCATAACGATACAAGCTCATCCTGTCCAAGAGTGTAGACGGGATTCCATGTATTCAGATCATCTACGTTTTTATTAGTGGTTAAAATTTCTGTCTTTGGAGATGCTGCATGTTTTGGCTTAATTATTAGATATTTTGTAACAGAGGATTTCAAAGTGCCATACGAGGAAACCTGGGGTCCATCAGGTCCTCACTTTTCCAACTGCGTGTGGGGATGTGTTTGCCATATGCTTCAACTAAAACAGCGTGTGCCACAGACTGATGAAGATGCAGATGCGAGCGCCAGCTTGTCTCCCCTCAAGTCAGACATTAGGTGTATTTGCAAAAATGTCAAACCAGGGCACTCTCCTCACTACTTGTGTTTTGAGAAATGTAATTACTTTCCTAACAACATGTTACTTGTATTAACATGAAGTGGTGTGTTATCGTTCTTTTAAATACACTAATCGCTAAATATTTTTAAAGATTCTCAGCTTTAACATCTAACATGATAAAAATTGATAGAGTCCTTGGAGGCCTCTGCCTGTTCAATGTAAAGGGATCCTGAGACCAAAATGCTTGAGAGCTGATTCCTCATCGTTTGTGTCACTATGGGAAATGTCACCATACTTTTCACTTAATTCTATATTTGATGGATTATTCCTGGTGACAACATGAGGAACTCTGTGAGTTTTGTAAACAGATTCACCTCCGGCTGCATTCTGTTCTCCTGTTGTTCTCTGTATCCCCTCCTGACGCTTTGATCTTCTCTGGGTAGACGATCACGTTTCTTCCCTTCCCATCCTGACGCCCCTTCTTTTCCTCTCCTTATAGCCCCGCCCATGATGGCCAGTTCCATGCTGAAGAACAGCAGAGACAGTGAGTAGCCGGGGCCTGTGCCTGATCCTAAGACACTGCATCTAGTTTCCCCGTTTAGTACAGGATTTGCTAATTTTGTAGTACATATTCTTTATCTAGCTAAGAAAGACCCCTTCGATTTCATGCAGTGAAGAGACCTTTCATAAAACCATGAATAGGAGTTGAATTTTACAATCATCCTGCCTGATTGAAATATTATATGAGTTTTCTTTTTTACTTTATTTATATGATGAGTCACATGACAGGTTTTCTGATGTCCAACCATCCTTCTCGTTCATGGAATCGTCCCACACCACTTGATCACAATATACTGTTTTTCATAAACCGATGCATTTGACTAGGTTATGTCTTATGATGGATTTTAAAATCCACACGGATGGGGGAACGCAAATGTCTGCTCTTATAAACATTCTACCTGGCTTTAGAATCGAGATTGCATTAACCTGAGGAAATGAGTTCAGTCGATTTCATATATGTTTTTCTGTTTTTTGAAGAACGTGTATAACGTTCCAGTTCTTCCTTACAGTTTAGGAGAGCTCACCTGCAAACGCACTGGGGCCAACAACATTAGGGACGGTCCTTGATGAAACTTCTCAACTTCCTTAAAACTTATTTCCACATCCAGGGCTTCTATTTTTTCGTGCATCAGTTTTAGAATTGTATATTTTCTAAGAATTCATTTATCACCCATAGTTCAAATTTACCTACTCATATTTTTAGTACTATTTTTAGTAATTTAAAAAATATCCATTATTTTTATTTCCCAGTGTTAATTTTATGTTTTGTTACTGGCACCTTCACCTTGTTTCTCTCTATCGAACTAATATTTTCCAATAACCTGACATGGGTTTTATTAAGCATGATGCTTTCTTGATTTCATTTCCTGATAAATATATTTAAAGGTATATATTTCCAAAATAAGGCTATTTGAGATCAAAGATTTCACGTTCAATGCTTAAATTATTTAATTAAAATATTTCTGAATTTTCTTGATTTATTGTTGAAACCTAGATTAATTAAAATAAATTTAGCTTCCAAACAGAAGGGATTGGAAAAGCTATTCCTTCTCCATTAATTTCTAATTTTAGTGTATTATAATCTATATAATAGGTAACCGTGGAATTGATGGAGAATGTTTTATGTCCTAATACAGAGTCAATTTTTGTAAAAGTCCTCTCTGTGTTTGATAACAATGTTTGATCACTTTTTTGGAAGAGTCTAAATATACCCAATAGCTAATGTCTCAATATTATTAATTACATTTCAAGTAATAATTCACAAATTGCATTTCTGAATTCTGTTAAAATATCTAACTATAATTTATCTATTATTGATTTAGCTATTTCTATTTCTATCTCTTTCATTGATGTTGTGTCAATTAATTATTACTTAATATTCCAGGATGCATTGTTTCACAGATTAATGATATTTATGCTGCTCACTAAGATAGTCTTCTAACATTTATAAAATATTATTTCTTTATCACTAGGTATATGTGTGTAATTTTTAAATTTCAGTATGCATTTAAAAACTGAGTATGTTTTGCTTTGCACCCAACAATAATGAGAATACACTTAATGATTAAATTAATAATGATTTCTTAATATTTTCACACCCAATCATTCATTCATACCATGATCAAAGTTTTCTCTGTTGCCTTAAAAATACTTTGCAGATGGTTTATCTACATCAGGATCCAATCTAGTACCCTATATTGCATCTGCTTGTTACGTCACTTGAATTTCTCTTCATCCTTTTCATCACCTGGTTTATTGATGAGACCAAACCAGTTTCTATGGAAGGTTCTGCCTTCTGAATTTGTCTGTTGCCTCCCCATGGTATCATGTAGTTTGACCCTGCATCCTCTGTACAACGATCATTCTTTCATGATCAGCTTTGGCCAATGGGCACGTTTTCAACCTGGTTCCTGTATCCTCTTAACGCTAGCCCATTACTCAGGGAAAGTTCCATTTCACAATGGCAGACACGTCCTAGGCTTTCTTTCATACTCAGACCATTTCTCCAGGATTCCTGCTTCCTTTTAGTGACTGGTCATAATGGAGACATTATGATTCTTGCTTCCTTAAATCCATTTTGTCTGTTATCAAGATTGCTGCAACAACTCTCACTGGGTATATTTGCCTGGCATATAGTCATCCATCCTTCTATTTTCAAACTTTCTATTCTGTTCCTTCAGAAGAGCAAACACAAATACAAAATAAGATGGCAGATATACGTACCAATAAAATAGTATTAAAACAAGCATAAATGGGTTAATTAGTTAAAAAAGAGATTCTGAGAGAAAAAAGATTTTTTTAAGCCCAAGATCCAAATATATGTTTTCCTGAACAGCCACACCATTCAAGAGAACATTACACAGACCATCTTTATCTGTCTTTAATGATTACAGCCTGGGAACTTTTATTTCTTTTACTCACTGTTAGTAAAAAGTCAGTAGTCAAACTATGTCTTGACTATGTAATATGCTGATCTCATTCTATCTATTCCAGTGCTGATAGTAAGGACTCTTATGATTTACTCCTTGTTGTGCATGAAGATTGTGAGACCCAGAAAAGTTAAGCCAATTGCTCAATAGTATAAAGCTCTTAAATTGCCATCAAGTGTCAGTTAGAATCTATGCTTTAATCACCGTGCTTCATTCTGTTTCTGATCTGAGCAGATGCAGCATCCTGGCCTGGACAGAACTGGAGCACGGTGACTGAATTCATCCTCATTGGCTTCTCCACCTTCCCCCAGCATCTCCTGCCCATCTTCTTCTTCCTGTACCTGCTGATGTACCTGTTCACGTTGTTGGGGAACCTGCTCATCATGGCCACCATCTGGAGTGAGCGCAGCCTCCACACGCCCATGTACCTCTTCCTGTGCGCCCTCTCCATCTCTGAGATTCTGTTCACTGTGGCTGTCACCCCTCGCATGCTGGTGGACATGCTCTCCACCCATCACTCCATCACCTTTGTGGCCTGTGCCAGCCAGATGTTCTTCTCCTTCACGTTTGGCTTCACACACTCCTTCCTGCTCATGATCATGGGCTATGACCGCTACGTGGCCATCTGTCACCCCCTGTGCTACAATGTGCTCATGAGTCCCCGTGACTGTGCGCATCTTGTATCCTGGTGCTGGGCTGGTGGCTCAGTCATGGGGATGATGGTGACTGTAATAGTTTTTCACCTCACCTTCTGTGGGTCTAATATGATCCACCATTTTTTCTGCCACGTACTTTCCCTCTTGAAGTTGTCCTGTGGGAAGGAGACATCCTCTGTCACCTTGGGTGTGATCCTGGTGTGTGTCACGGCTCTGTTGGGCTGTTTGTTCATCATCTTCCTCTCCTATGTCTTCATCGTGTCTGCCATCTTGAGGATCCCCTCAGCTGAGGGCCGGCACAAGACCTTCTCCACATGTGTGTCCCACCTCACTGTGGTGGTCGTGCACTACGGTTTTGCCTCCATCATCTACCTCAAGCCCAAGGGCCCTCATTCAATGGACAGTAACACCCTGATGGCCACCACCTATACAGTCTTCACGCCCTTTCTTAGCCCAATCATTTTCAGCCTCAGGAATAAGGAGCTGAAGAATACCATAAAAAAAGCTTCCTCAGAAAATTCTGTCTCCTCCGCTCCTGACAATTTGTGGGTGAGGAACTATGGTAGAAAGGCTGAGATATTTATGTCCCCAAAAGGCTGTTGTAAGGACTCAGCTGAGTGAAAATACCCACACTCCGTAGGAGTTCAGCACAATCTAGCTATTTGCTTTTCCTTAATTTGTTTTCTTCCTCCTCCAGAGGCTGGGCAATCACGATCTCCTATTAATGACTGAGTGTGATGGACTCCAATCCAGTATCTAAGCCTAAGAATGTGCTATCTCTCTGTGGGAAGGTGGGAAGCATCACCTGGATGTGTCTGGGCACTGATTCTCGTGGTCCTTCCTGAATGGACAAGCAGGGGAAGACTTTATTACGCCCCACCAAATACGAATGAAGAAAAATAGGATAATAATAAATCCCACCAGCACTGAGTCCTTCCTTTGTATCAAGCATTGTGTCTAGTGTTTTCTTATTCTTTTCTTTTTAATTGTGACAAACATACAAAAGAAAATGAAGTACTTGTCTCTGAGAAAATGGTTTACTGTTTAACATTCTTCACTGCCTTTGGGAGTGAAACACTCTAAGGGATGTTTTCTCTGTTGAGCTGAGCTGAGTAAAGGAATCAGAATAAATACAGAGAGAGAGGACTAGGAGGGATGGAGTCCTTTAAAATGATTTGAACATCAAATTGGATTTAAAAGAATATGGTGCAAAATCTGAAAGAAGCAGGAAGAAGGAGAAAGAGGTTGTAAGATGGCAATTTGCACATGAGGAAAGGATAGAGAAGGGACATGAGGGAGGGAGAGAGAGAGAAAGAAAATAGGGCTCCGTGTTTGGGTGAGAACACACAGCATGTTAGGAGGGTGCTATTGTGTGACATCTTATGGAAATCCTTTCTCCTTTTTCCCCTTGTAACTTAAGGGAAAACGTCAGTTTCTCATTACCTTGCTACTTGTACCTATTCGGGGAACGTGTTCAAGAGCAGAAGTGCTATTTCAGGGTGGCACAAAGAGAGGTCAGAGGCTGCATACGGGTACCCCCTTACACACATGAGAAATGTTGGTGCAGGTCACACGACATGTGAATGAAGGGAGTCACCTGGAACTTTAGGTCTGTCTGACTCTCCTGCAGGTGTTGGGAATCCTGTAGGACTAAGGATCCAGGAAAGGGCCTCTGGGAGATGAAATTGTACTCACTGGCAAGGCATGTGTTTATTTGGAGACAAAAGATACTTTATAATGATAAACCCACATCCTCCAGTCATCCTGTTACAAACAAATACACTCTTATCAGAGGATCAGGAACCGGGTACAACTCCAAAAGACCAAAGATTTAGGTTTTACTATATAACTCAGAGGAATATGCTCGTGTCAGACGGTCTGGCATGGATGGCAGGACAACAGGGACAGGCTAGAACTTGACCAAGAAGAGAGGTGGGGCTATCCACTTTGTCCAGAAGACACTGAGCACAACTATAGCCCAAGAGAATCCTCTCTCCAAGACCAGCTCCAAATTGCCCTTATCCTGGGAAGCCTCAGCTGTCCACACCAAGAGCACAGCCCTGGATTCCCACTCTGGTTCCTGCAGCTCCCACCTTCCCTCTGACCCCGCCAGGACCCCAAGAGTTGAGGCATCTGTACCCAGCCCTGTCTCCCCTTGACTGGGAGCTCTTCAGCCCTCAGTAGTGACTGAGACCTTTCTCGGCAGAGAGAGGTTGCAGGGTGCCCTTGCTGTGTGTGCAGAACTGGAGGTTGAGTGGAGGCTGCAGGGCCCCAAAGGCCCTCTGAGGTCCCTCCTGGCCTCTCCAGACCCTGTGGACAGATCCTCTAGGTTGGCGTCCTGGAGAGGCCCTGGGGAACAGCATGCTGGGAAGGCTGCAGCAGGGATAAAGCACACGGCATCAACTGGAAGAGCGCCAAGGTCTGCTCCACACCTGCCTATGTGTGCTGCTCATAGCATCAAGCAGGAGAGCTTCTTCTGCCCTCCCCTGCTGGCCGCTTCATGGGAGAGGCAGCCCAGCCTGAGGGGGACCAGGATGGTGAGGTTAGGAGGGGCGGATCAGACAGTTGTGGGGAGCACTGCACAGCCTGGACATGGGGTCCAGAGCCACGGAGAAGGGTCCTAAGAGAGGCTCTTTCTTTGGGAGGGATCTTCTCGGGTTACCGCTTCTGGGTCCCTGCTTCTCACCCACCTGGGTGCCCTTTGTGGCCTCTAGGTCAGTGGTTCTCATCTTGGGTGATTCTGACCCCTACGGAATATTTGTACATGTCTGGAGCCACGTTTGGTTGTTTGGCTCATGCAGAGGACAGGATGCTACTGGCATTGGTGCAGTGGGGCCGGGGAAGCTACTAAAGGTTGTACAGTCCTGTAGCAGGGTGGTACACTGTTTCAACTAATGAACCAATGTGGATACATTATTATAACTAAATTCCATACTTTACCTTAGGTTTCACTCTTTGTGTTGTACATTCTATGGGTTTTGACAAAGGAATAATGACATGTATCCACCATGTAATAATGACATGTTACAGTATCATACAGAATAGTTTCATGTACTGTATCTTTAATGCACCCAAATGGAATTAAGCCAGAGAGGTTTTCCTCTATTTTGCTTTATTCTCTCACGTTATTTTGAAGAATCATATCCTCTGCTCTGTGTACATCTAACTCCTGCCTGGGGGACTGGAGTTTGCATACAACCCATCTTACCTGTCCTCTCCCTCGTTATGGACAGGCAGGCTTGTCCCTTTCCCCAACTAGAGCAGTGCTACAAGGAAGATCCTCTTACACACTCCCCTAGAAATAGGTATGAGGAACCGAGACAGAGGCTCAGGAGCAAAATGACAGGTACACAGAGCATGTGCTCTCTTAATTTTCAACATTCCCTGTTCCAGCAGCCGTGCTCCAACATCCTTTCTCCCCACAGCCTGGTCAACTCGGGGCATGTTTTGATCCAGGGGACTGAACAGCTGCACAGTGAAATTCCATTGTTCTCTCTCTTTTTCCTGTTATTACTCTTTTCAGCATCTTTCCATTTACCTGGGTACCTCTTTCTGTGTTTTGTCCGCACGTGACCTTCGCTCATTTCTGTACTGAAGTTCCTACTTCTTCTTTTTTTTCTTTTTAAATATTGGCACCTGAGCTAACAATGGTTGCCAATCTTCCTTCTTTTTCTGTTTTCCCACCCCTAAACCTCAGCTGTACGTAGTTGTATATTTTAGTTGTGGGTCCTTCTAGTTGTGGCATAGGACAATGCAAATGCTCTTTTCCCAACTTTCCATCTGCCTGTCAACTTTATCCAGGACGTCCTCTGTTGAACAAAATCCTTCATGTTGATGTTTTCTATCTTTTTAAAATCACCTTATCATTTGTGCTTGAAAAATTTTGCTAAGAGTTCCTTCTCCACTGCTAGATCAACAAAATTATTTTTCTACACTTTCTCCTGTTAACTTTATAGTCTATATTTCAGATTTGTGTCTTGTTCCCTCTGGATTCCACATTTGCATGTGGTCTTAGGCAGAAATTTAGATTAACTTTGCTTCATAAAATGAGCATTTTCACAACATAAACTAGTAAAGAATCCATCTTTTCCTTTGACTCCTGTAGCTGCCTTTATCATACATTAGGTTTTGATAACGCAGGCATGTTTTCTGAGACAATCAATCGCTTTAATCAGTATCTGTGTATGTTCCACGTTTATCTTGTTAAAAATGACTATGACTCTATAATGTGTCTCAATCTCTGAGAAGGCTTATGTCTCCCAATTGCTCATTTTTATTTTCTTTTAACTTTTTATTGAGATTATGATGGTTTACAACCTTGTGCAATTTCAGTTGTACATTACTGTTTGTCAGTCCTGTTGTAGGTGCACCACTTCACCCTTTGTCCCCACCCTCATTCCCCCTTTCCCCGGTAGCCATTAGTCTGTTCTCTTTGTCCACATGTTTAACTTCCACATATGAGTGGAGTCATACAGAGATTGTCTTTCTCTATCTGGATTATTTTGCTTAACATAATACCCTCAAGGTCCATCCGTGTTGCTGTGAATGGGATGATTTTATCCTTTTTTATGGCTGAGTAGTATTCCATCGTATATATATACCATATCTTGTTTATCCAATTATCAGTTGATGGGCACTTAGGTTGCTTCCACATCTTGGCTATTGTAAATAATGCTGCAATGAACATAGCGGTGCATGGGACTTTTGGAATTGCTGATTTGAAGTTCTTTTGATAGATACTCAGTAGTGGGATGGCTGGGTCATATGGTAGCTCTATCTTTAATTTTTTGAGGAAACTCCACAGTGTTTTCCATCGCTGCTGTACCTGTTTGCATTCCCACCAGTAGTGTATGAGGGTTCCTTTTTCTCCACAACCTCTCCAACACTTGTTACTTTTTGTTTTGGTTATTTTTGCCATTCTAATAGGTGTAAGGTGATATCTTAGTGTAGTTTTGATATGCATTTCCCTGATGTTCAGTGATGATGAGCGTCTTTTCATGTGCCTATTGGCCATGCGTATATCTTCTTTGGAGAAATGTCTGTTCAGGTCCCCTGCCAATTTTTTGATGGGGTTGTTTGATTTTTTTGTTGTTGAGTTGTGTGAGTTCTTTATATATTATGGAGATTAACCCTTTGTCACATATATGACTTTCAAATATTTTTTCCCAATTGGTGGGTTGTTTTTTTGTTTCAATCCTGTTTTCCCTTGCCTTGAAGAAGCTCTTTAGTCTGATGAATTCCCATTTGTTTATTCTTTCTATTATTTCCCTTGTCTGAGAAGACATGGTGTCCGAAAAGATCCTTTCAATGCTTATGTTAAAGAGTGTGCTGCCTACGTTTTCTTCTAGAAGCCTTATGGTTTCAGGTCTCACCTTTAGGTCTTTGATCCATTTTGAGTTTTTATTGTGTATGGGAAAAAAGAATGGTCAATTTTCATTCTTTTACATGTGGCTCTCCAGTTTTCCCAACACCATTTGTTGAAGAGACTTTCTTTTCTCCATTGTATGCCCTCAGCTCCTTTGTCGAAGATTAGCTGTGCATAGATGTGTGGCTTTGTTGCTGGGCTTTCAATTCTGTTCCATTGACCTGTGCAGCTGTTTTTGTACCAGTACCATGCTGTTTTGATTACTGTAGCTTTGTAGTATGCTTTGAAGTCAGGGATTGTGATGCCTCCAGCTGTGTTCTTTTTTCTCAGGATTGCTTTAGCAATTTGGGGTCTTTCATTGCCTCATAGGAATTTTAGGATTCTTTGTTCTATTTCTGTAAAGAATGTCATTGGGATGGCGTTGAATCTGTAGATTGCTTTAGGTAGAATGGACATTTTAACTATGTTTATTCTTCCAATCCATGTGCATGGAATGTCTTTCCATCTCTTTATGTTGTCATCAATTTCTTTCAGGAAAGTCTTGTAGTTTTCATTGCATAGATTTTTTTCCTTCCTTCATTAAATTCACCCCAAGGTATTTTATTGTTTTTGTTGCAATTGTGAATGGTATCGTGTTCTTCAGTTCTTTTTCCGTTAGTTCATCGTTAGAGTATAGACATTCTACTGATTTATGTAAGTTGATTTTATACCCTGCAAATTTGCTGTAGTTGTTGATTATTTCTAATGGATTTCCAATGGATTCTTTGCAGTTTTCTATATATAAAATCATGTCGTCTGCGAACAGCGAGAGTTTCACCTCTTTCCTCCCTATTTGCATTCGTTTTATTCCTTTCTCTTGCCTGATTGCTCTGGCCAGGATCTCCAGTACTATGTTGAATAAGAGTGGTGATAGAGGGCATCCTTGTCTCATTTCTGCTTTCAAGGGGATGGTGCTCAGTTTTTGCCCATTGAGTATGATGTTGGCTATGGGTTTGTCGTATATGGCCTTTATTATGTTGAAGTAGTTCCCTTCTATGCCCATTTTGTTCAGAGTTTTTATCATAAATGGCTGTCAAATGCTTTCTCTGCATCTATTGAGATGATCATGTGGTTTTTATTCCTCAGTTTGTTGATGTGATGTATCACGTAGATTGATTTGTGGATGTTGGACCATGCCTGCATCCCTGGTATGAATCCCACTTGATCGTGATGTATGATCCTTTTGATGTATTGCTGAATTCGGGTTGCCAAAGTTTCTTTGAGGATTTTTGCATCTATGTTCATCAGTGATATTGGCCTGTAGTTCTTTTTTGTGCTGTCCTTGTCAGGTTTTGGTATCACAGTGATGTTGGCATCCTAGAATGTGTTAGGAAGTGTTCCATCCTCCCTGATTTTTTGGAATAGATTGAAAAGTTTAGGTATTAAATCCTCTCTGAAAGTTTGGTAGAATTCCCCAGGAAAGCCATCTGGTCCTGGGGTTTTATTCTTTGGGATGCTTTTGATTGCTGTTTCAGTATCTTTCCTTGTGATTGGTCTGTTCAGACGGTCTGTTTCTTCTTGACTAAGCTTTTGGATGTTGTAAGAGTCTAAGAATTTATCCATTTCCTCTAGGTTATCCATTTTGTTGGTATATGGTTTTTCACAGTATTCTCTTATAATCTGTTGTATTTCTGTGGTGTCTGTTGTTATTTCTCCTCTTTCATTTCTGATTTTGTTTATTTGAGCTTTCTCTCTTTTTTTCTTTGTGAGTCTGGCTAGGAGTTTGTCTATTTTATTTCTCTTGTCAAAGAACCAGGTCCTTATTTCATTGATCCTTTCTACTGACATTTTTGTTTCAATGGAATTTATTTCTGCACTGATTTTTATTATTTCTCTCTTACTGCTGACTTTGGGCTTTCTTGGTTCTTCTTTTTCTAACTGAGTTAGGTGTAATTTGAGATTGCTTATTTGGGACTTTTCTTGTTTGTTAAGATGTGCCTGTATTGCAATGAATTTCCCTCTTACTATAGCTTTTCCTGCATCCCATATGAGTTGGTATGGCATGTTATCATTTTCATTTGTCTCCAGATTTTTTTATTTCTTCTTTAATTTCTTCAATGATCCATTGCTTGTTCAATAGCATATTGTTTAGCCTCCACATCTTTGTCCCTTTCTCAGCGTTTTTCTTGTAATTAATTTCTAGCTTTATGGCATTATGATTGGAGAAGATGCTGTCTATTATTTCAATTTTTTAAAATTTATAGTGGCTTGCCTTGTTTCCCAACATATAGTTTACCCTTGAGAATGTTCTGTGTGCACTTGAGAAGAATGTGTATTCTGCTGTTTTTGGCTGGAGTGTTCCATATATGTCTATTAAGTCCAAAAGTTTTAGTCTTTTGTTTAATTGCACTGTTTCCTTGTTGATTTTCTGCCTGGATGATCTGTCCAATGATGTGAGTGGGGTGTTGAGGTCCTCTACTATTATTGTGTTATTTTTTATATCTTCTTTTAGGTTTGTAAATAGTCGCTTTATGAACTTTGGTGCTCCGGTGTTGGGTGCATAGATATTTATAAGCATGATTTCTTCTTGATGCAGTGTCCCTTTGATCATTATATATTGCCCCTCTTTGTCTCTCTTTACCTTCCTTATCTTGAAATCTACCTTTGTCTGATATAAGTACTGTGACACCTGCTTTCTTTCGTTTGCCATTAGCTTGGAGTATCCTCTTCCACCCCTTGACTCTGAGCCTAAGTTTGTCATTGGTGCTGAGATGCATTTACTGGAGGCAGCAAATTGTTGGATCTTGTTCTTTAATCCATCTTGCCACTCTGTGTCTGTTTATTGGAGAGCTCAATCCATTTACATTGAGGGTGGTTATTGATGTATGAGGGCTTAATGCCATCATTCTGTCACTCATTTTCCGATTTTCCTGCATTTCCTTTGTTTCTCGTCCTGTATGTTTTGGTCTACACATTGAGTTCTGCAGTTTCCTATGCTACGTTTCTTAGTTTTTTCCTTATTTATTTTTTGTGTCTTTGTTCTACTTTTTAGTCTAGTGGCTATGCTGAAGTTTGTATTCAGAATGTCGTGCATAACATAAGCCATTTTCTGATGGCCTCTTAGTTCCTTAGCCTAAAATGATTCAGTCCCTTTCCTCCTCCCCTCCTAAGTAATTATTCTTGTATCTTATTCCAACTTATGTTGTGTGTTTATGGTCAAAGTGACAAGATTGTCTTTGCTTTTGCTGTTTGCCTTCCCTTTATCCTAATGCTACAGTTGAATATTTGCTGTCCTATTTTTATTCTATCTATTTGTCTCCTTACTCCGTGCTAAGTGACCCCATTCTACCTTTTTTTCCTTTTTTCAGCTATGAGGGCCTTCTTGAGGATTTCTAGTGTGTGTGTGTGGGGTGGGTCTTGTGGCTATGAAGTCCCTCAGCTTTCATTTGTCTGGGAAAGATTTAATTTCCCCTCATATCTGAAGGGTATTTTTGCTGGGTAGAGTGTTCTTGGCTGAAGATTTTTATCTGTTAAAGTTTTGAATATGTCATTCCATTCTCTCCTAGCTTGTAAGGTTTCTTCAGAGAAATGTTGTGAAAGTTTCATAAGGGTTGCTTTGTAGGTTATTTTCTTCTGCCTTCCTTCCCTGAGTATTCTTTCTTTGTCATTCATTTTTGCCAGTTTTACTACTATATGCCTTGAAGTAGGTCTTTTTACATTGACAAATTGAGGAGATCTTAAAGCTTCCTCCACACACTTTTCCCTCTCATTCCCTGATTTTGGAAGCTCTCTGTTATTATTTCTGTGAACAAGCTTTCTGCTCCATTCTCCTTCTCCTCACCTTCTTGCATACCTATAATTATTATGTTTCATTTCTTCATTGAGTCAGATATATCGTGGAGACTTTCTTCATTTATTTTTGGTCTCAGTTCTCTCTCCTCCTCTGTCTGGAGCAATTCAACACGTCTATCTTCAATTATGCCAAGTTGCTCCTCTCTGGTGGCCACACAAGCATTCAGGGAATCTGTATTTTGTTTTATCTCTTCCATTGTGTCTTTCATCTCTAGTATTTCTGACTGATTCTTATTTATAGTTTCAATCTCTTTTGTGAAGTAGCTCCTGAACTCGTTGAATTGTTTCTCTATATTCTCTCTTACTTCATTGAGATTTTTGATGTTAGCTACTCTGAATTTAATTGTTTAGTTTACTCATTTCTCACTCCTCAGGACAGAATTCTGAATATTTGTTTTCTCTCTGGTCTGTAGTTTTGATGAATGGTTTGATGCTGGAAGGGGGGGTTTTTCCCATTTTGATATTATTTGGTGGCAGTTACAGCCCATCGCCACTGGATGGGGGTTGAGAGCCACATATTCTGAGCCCTACGCCTTCAGGTGAGATGGCGCAGCACAGCACGGGTTGGCGGGGGCATTTTCCTTGGTGCACAGTCCCTGGTTTCCTGATCAGCTCAGCTATCTGGTCTCCTGGGGTCTCAGCTTGATGAGGTCACCGCACACAATAGCTTTTGCCATGTTAGAGGGCTTCCCTCTAGGCTGCAAGGGCCTTAGGGAGTCCTGGGAGGTTGTGCAGGCACATGACGCCTCCTCTGACCTTTCCCTCACAGCTCCTTCTGCAGGACAATTGCAGTCTTTAGGGAAGGGAGTGAAATCTCTCTTAACACATTCCAGCTCCTCTGAGGGGGTCTCCCGCATCTCCACCCCCCATCATTTTGCTGCTGTCACTCTCTAAGGATTCCTGTGCTTTTAGGGCATTTTCTGTTCAAATATGGTTGCTCCTTTTTGTTGTATGTTGGAGGGGAGAGAGTCCCAGGCAAGCTCACTCTGCCATGACACCGATGTCCCCAATTACTCATTTTTAGAAAGTTAGTATAGTTTTCCCTGTTTTTGTTTCTCAGAAGGAAATTTCGATAGTGTTAAATTTACAGTGAGTTCACGGGAGTTGGAAGTGCATTTGCACCAATGATGTAATTTTGGGAACAACTGCCATCATAACCACACGAGCACATCCCGTCCAAGAGTGCAGACAGGTTTTCATGTATTCAGATCACCTACATTTTTATTAGTGGTTAAAATTTCTGTCTTTGGAGGTATTGCAAAGCTTTGGGTTAATTCCTATATATTTTATAACAGAGGATGTCAAAGTGTGACATGAGGAACCCTGGGGTCCACAGTCCCTTCCTTTTCCACTTACATCTGAGGATGGGTTTTGTCGTATCATCGACTGGAAGAACGTACTGCCACAGACTGAAGGAGAAGCAGATACAATGATCAGCTTGTCTCCTCTCAAGTCAGACTTTGGACATATTTCAAAAACGTAAAAAAAGGCCAGTCTTCTCTACGTTTTTTAAAATGTTGTTACTTTCCTACAAACATGTTAGTTGTATTAACATGAAATAAGTGTATTATTGCTCTTTTAAATGTACTAATAGCTAAATATTTTTGAAGATTCTCAGTTTTAATACCTAATTGGGTAAAAATTGATAGAGGCCTTTAGGGTCCTCAGTAACTTTTGAGTGTGGAGGATCCAGAGACCAAAATGCTTGAGAGCTGTTTCTTCACAGTTTGCATCGCTGTTGGAAATGTTATCCTACTTTTTACTTAAATCCTACATATTGAATGATTATTCCTGGTGTAATACCATGAGAAAGTCTATGAGTCTTGTGAATTGATCTGCCTTCTGCAGCATTGTGTTCTCCTGTTGTTGTCACATGTCACATGCTGACCTTTGATCTTCTCCAGGTGGGTGATTACATTCTTCCCTTCCAGTCCTGATACTCCTTCTTTCTTTTTCTCACCGCTCATGACTGTCGGTTCCACACTGAAGAACAGCAGAGACAATGAGTAGCCTTCGCTTCCTCCTCATCCTAAAACACCGCCTCTGAAGTTTCCCCTTTTTGTGGACTTTTTGCTAAATTTTTGGGATATCTTCCTTATCTAGCTAGGAAAGTCCCCTTCCACACATGTTGCAAAGAGATTTTTTCAAAAACCCTAACTAGAGGCACGTATATCCAATGATTATGTGGTACACCTAAAACTAGTACAGTGTGTATGTCAATTATAGCTCAGAAAAAAATCACAAAGGGGACTTGATTTTTAGAAAATATATTCCTTCCTTGATTGAAATAATTATACGATTTTTCTTTATTCTTATGTTTTTTCTTTATTCTTTCTATATTTCTTTATTCTTATGATGAGTCGCATGATAGCTTTTCTGATGCCCAACCATCCTTGTCATTCACAGGATAAACCAACACCACTTGATCGTAATATACTATTTTTCATAAACCACTGGATCTGACTAGGTGATGTCTTAGTATGGATTTTAAAATCTGCATGAATAGCGGAAGCATGAACTTCTGTTCTCAGAAACATTCTACCTGGTTTTAGAATCAAGATTGCATTAACCTGATCAAATGAGTGGAGCGGTTTTCATATATTTTTCTCCTTTTTGAAGAACATGTATAACATTCTCACCAAATCTTCCTTGAAAGTTTAGGAGAGGTCACCTGTAAATCCACTGGGGCCACAATATTGGGGAGGGGCAGTCGCTGATTAACCATTTAATTTCTTTTGCTTTTTTAAATTTATTGTTATTTTTTTAAATGGCAGTAACATTGGATTATAACATTATACAGCCTTTGGATGTACATCATAAAATATTTCAAATTCTGTGTAGATTACATCATGTTCACCACCCAAAAACTAATTATAGCCCGTCCCCTCACATGTGAGTCTAATCACCACTTTTGTCCCCCCCTGCAATGGTAACCACCAATCCATTCTCTGTTGTTATGTGCCCAGCAAGGGATGAGTGGATAAAGAAGATGTGGTATTTATACACCATGGAATACTACTCAGCCATAAGAAAAGAGGAAATCCGACCATTTGTGATAACATGGATGGACCTTGAGGGTATTATGCTGAGTGAAATAAGTCAGAGGAAGAAAGTCAAATACCTTATGATCTCACTCATAAGTAGAAGGTAAAAACACCGACATTTAATTCTTTAAAACTAATTTCAGTATTCAGGGCTGCTATTTTTTCTTGCACCAGTTTTGAAAGTTTACATTTTTCTAAGACTGTATTTATTTCATCTACTGTTTCAAACTTGTTAACTTGTATTTTTCTTACTATTGTTATTAATTTTAAAAATATCCACTATTTTTGTTGTTATTTCTCAATGTTAATTTTGAGTTTTGTTGTTAACATCTTGTCCCTTTTTTCTCTATCTTGTTAATCTTTGCAATAACCTGATTTTGGTTTTATTGAGCATGATTGTTTTCTTCATAAAGTTTCTTAATAAATACATTTAAAGCTGTATATTTCCTTCATAGTACTCTTTCAGGTTAACATTTGACTTTTGATGCTTAAATCATTTAACTATAAATATTTGTACATTCGCTTTATGTTTTACTGTTGAAACCGAAGAATATTTAATAATCAGTTTAGCTTCCAAATATAGCTGGTCACAAAGCTATTTCTTCTCTATGAATTTCTAGTTTACTGCACTATAATCTATATAATATTTATACTTTCAAATTGATAGGGGATGTTTTTATCTGCTAATATGTAGTCAGTTTTTGAAAAGTCCTCTATGTGCTTGAAATCAATGCTTAATCTCCCTTTCTTAAGAGTCTAAATATATCCAATAGCGAATGTCTGAACATTATTAATTGCATTGCAATTAGTAATTCCCAGTTCACATTTCTGAACACTATTAAAATGTCTACAATGTTTTATCTGTTGTTGATTTAGCTCTTACTATTTGTATCTATTTCCCTGAAGCTGTATTGATTATCTACTACTTAATATCCAGGTATACTGTTATATGGATGATTGATACTCATGCTGGTTTCCACAATGTTATTCTATATTTAAGCAACTATTCCTCTTTGTCTCTTGGAGTGTGTGTGTGTGTGGAATCTTGAAATTCTGTATGCATCTGAACTGAGAATGTTTTCTTCACAGCCAAAATAATGAGATGACACTGAAAATTAACTAAATTAATGATAATCCCTTAATATTATTCATATTTGATCATTTATTCATTCCATAATCAAAATGTTCTTAGAGCTTTAACAATAGTTTACACCGGTTTACCTAAATCAGGATGTAATCTAATAGCTGCACTGCATCTGGTGCCATGTCTCTGAAATTTCGCTTCATTCTTCTCATGACTCTGGTACTGATGAGATGAGAACAATTGCTCTGTGGACTATCCCACCCTCTGGATTATCTGATTGCTGCTTAGGATGTTATTTAAGTTGCTTCTCCATCCTAAGTGCAATAATCATTCATTTTCATGATCAGCTTTGACCAATTGTGTACATTTTCAATCTGGTTCCTGCATCCTTTTAACATTAACTCATGACTCAGTGAAGGTTTCCTCTCATGCTGAGACAACACGTCCTAGGCTTGCTTCTATGCCCAGGCCATTTCTCCAGGGAAGCTCATTCCTTTCAGTGGCTTATGGTAATAGAGACAGTATCATTATTGTTTCCTTACATCCATTTGTCTGTTTCAAGGTTGCTGCCTCAGCTTTCACTTGGTATGTATTTGCCTGACATATACTTGTCCATCCTTTCATTTTCAAACTTTATGTTCAGTTCCTTTAGAACAGGAAATGCAAAATATGAAGTAAGACAGCAGAAATGAGTACCGTTAAAGCAATATCTAAATAAATGTAGTTGGTTGAAATAGTCAATGAAAAGACAAAGACTCTCAGAGTAAAAATATTTTTTATCCCCAAGATCCAAATCTATGTTTTCTAGAACATGCACATTATTCAAGAGAATATGACCCTGACCATCTACATCTGTTATAATGGTTCCAAACATGGCAGCTTTTCTGTATTTCAGTCACTTTTAGTAAAAACCCAGTACCAAACTATGCCTTAAGCACTCAATATACTGATCTCATTTTATCTTTATCACAATACGGAATGGAAAGCACTGTTATGATTTACTCTGTCTTACTGATGAAGACTATGAGACCCAGAAAAGTTGAGGAAATTGTTCAATAGAATAGAGCTCTTGAATTGCCATATAATTGTGTTAGAGCCTATGTTTTAACGACTGTGCTTCATTCTGTTTCTGATCTGAGCAGATGCAGCATCCTGGCCTGGTCAGAACTGGAGCACGGTGACTGAATTCATCCTCATTGGCTTCTCCACCTTCCCCCAGCATCTCCTGCCTGCCTTCTTCCTGTACCTGCAGATGCACCTGTTCACGCTGCTGGGGAACCTGCTCATCATGGCCACCATCTGGAGTGAGCGCAGCCTCCACACGCCCATGTACCTCTTCCTGTGCACCCTGTCCATCTCTGAGATTCTGTCCACTGTGGCTGTCACCCCTCGCATGGTGGTGGACATGCTCTCCACCCACCACTCCATCTCCTTTGTGGCCTGTGCCAGCCAGATGTTCTTCTCCTTCACGTTTCACTTCACCCACTCCTTCCCGTTCAGGATCATGGTCTATGACTGCTACTGGGCCATCTGTCACCCCCTGTACTACAAGGTGCTCATGAGCCCTGAGGAAGTGTCCATCTTCTGTTCTGGTCCTGGGCTGGTGGCTCAGTCATGGGGATGATGGTGACATTGATAGATTTTCACCTCATCTTCTATGGATCTATTTTGATCTACCGTTTTGGCTGCCATGTGCTTCCCCTCTTGATGTTGTCCTGTGTGAGGGAGACATCCTCTGTCACCTTGGGTGTGATCCTGGTGTGTGTCATGGCTCTGATGGGCTGCTTGTTACTCATCTTCCTCTCCTATGTCTTCATTGTGGCCACCATCTTGAGGATCCCCTCAGCTGAGGGCCGGCACAAGACCTTCTCCACATGTGTGTCCCACCTCACTGTGGTGGTTGTGCGCTACGGTTTTGCCTACATCATCTACATCAAACCCAAGGGCCCTCATTCTATGGACGTTAACACCCTGATGGCCACCACCTATACAGTCCTCACCCTCTTTCTTAGTCTGATCATTTTCAGCCTCAGGAACAAGGATCTGAAGATCGCCATGAGGAAGCCCTTCCTCAGGACACTCTTTCCCCAGAACTCCTGAAGTGGCTGGTTTTGTGGCAGGGGATGTGGCGGGTGGAGGCACTTCAGTCTTCCATCTGTAAAATGGGAACAATTACGCTTCACTGTGATGATTCCTGTGAATTCCCCTCCTCCCCCTCAGCAAGTGCTCTGTAAGTTCTAGATGTCTGCTTTCTCTCCTTTCCCCCAGGCTAGTTGATGCATTCCTCCTGGATTCATGGGGGAGTCAACCTCCCCAAGATTGACTTTGTGTGTCGACTTCCTTCTGTCCCCTGTGCTGAGAGTGGGTTGTCCATGGAGGACGGGATGCCCACATCACTGTGATGGGAACCTGTGTGCATGGTTTGTCTTGAATGTGTGAATGAGGGGTGCTTGATCTACTCAAAGAAATGACACAAACAGCACAGTGAGTTGGCACCTGCTATGTACCACGGATTGTGATCTGTGCTTCAGACACTTCATCTTTCTCATCGTGACTGTCGTGTTGAGGAAAGGAAAACATTTTTTATGGGGAAAATTAGTTTTCATCTTCAGTTCATCATATTTAGGAGGAAGGGGTTGTCCTCCTATAAGTTGCCTTTGTTGGCTGAGCTGAAGGATGCACTAAGGATGCAACTTGCAGAGGGAGGGGGGATCTGAATTTCTCCTTGTGAGAAAAGAAATGTGTAGAGAGATGCGGCAAAGACCTAGAGAGGGATGAGGAAGTGGTGGCTGCGTTGAGGGAAATGGGAGGGGCAGGAAGAAATGCCCAATTGCTGACAGTTGACCAGGAACCAGGGGAAGTGATGGGCCACTGACTGGTGAAGACACTGGAGGAAAGAGCAGGGAGGAAACGGGCATGTTATAAGGGTTATAAGGTTGCCTTAGAGTACTCAATGTAAATTCCCTTCCCCGACTCCCTCCAAATCCCCAATGAAAATGCACTTCACTTGTATGTGTTGTAGAGTCAGATATTGGGGGCGATGGCCATCCTTAGGCTGGCTCTGCCTCAAAAAAGGGGCTCAAGTGGAGGCACGCAGCCCTTTTGGGTTACACCCCGTTTTTAACTGAGGAAAGGGACACAGTGAGGTTCAGGACTTGTCCAGGGTCACAAAGCCAGGGAGGTGCGGGGATGCAGTGCGGGGTCAGCTGAGTGCACCCTCTGTGGAAGGAGGGAGGCCACCACGAGTCTGCAACTTGGGGACCCATTACAGTCACCTGGGGGCTGGTTAAGTCACAGACTACCGGCACCACCCTGGGCCTGAAAGGGGCTGTAGGATCTGCATTTCTAACACGACCCCAGGTGATGCTGCTGGTGGTCAGGGGGTGACACTGTGGGGACCGTGCTCTACAGGATCTGCAGAGATGATTGGGAACCGCTGGTCAACAGACTCTTTAGCTCAAAGATAAAGCCAGATGTCTGCGTTGGAGACGGAGTAACTTTCCCTCTCTCTCTTCTCCTCAATCCTCCCTCCCTCCTTTCCTTCCTCCCTTTCTTCATTCCTTGATAATAGTTATGTTGGTAATATCTCCAGTTTTTTTAGCGTTATCATCAGCTAGGTATGGGCTTTTGAGAAACAGCTTTAAGGAGATACAATTCATACACCATGTAACTCGTCCATTCAAAGATACGTGTAATCATCACCACAGTCAGTTCAGGGCATTTTCATCACCTCCAAAGAAACCCTGTACCCTTCAGCTATCACCCCACTTTCCCCACCTCCCTCCAGCCCTAAGTAAGTGCTAATCTACTGTCTATTGATTTGCCTGTTCTGGACATTTCACACAATAGAATCATACAATATTTATGCTTTTGTGACTGGCTTCTTTCACTCAGCATAACGTTTTCAGGGTTCATCCATGTTGTAGCACGCATCAGTGCTTCATTTCTTTTTAAGGCTGAATGATACTGCATTGTACGGATATACTGCATTTTGTCTACCCATTCATCTGTTGATGCATACTGGGGTTGTTTCCAGCATTTGGCTGTCTTGAGTAATGCTGGTCTAAATATTCGCATGCTGGTATTTGTGTGGACACATTTTCATTTGGGGCTGTATACCTAGGAGTGGAACTGACGGCTGGTGTGGTAACTGTGCATAACCATTTGAGGAAATGACAGATGTTTTCCAAAGTGGCTGCATCATTGTACATCCCCACTAGCGTTGGAGGACGGTCTGATTTCTCCACATCCTTGACAGCATTTGTTATTATCTAACATTTTTATTAGAGTCAGCGTTGCATCCCATCTTTATTTAAAATGTCGATATGTTGTTCATTGTGAATTTTTTGCACTAATTTTGATTTTTAAAAATATTACATTAAACATAATTTGTCTTGATCACTGAATTTTGTGGTGGCCCCTTGAATTTGGTTGTATGGCGGGGGCCTCATTTACCTGACCCTAGTCCTGATCATGCCAGACTCTCTCCATGCTGAGACCACAAAATAACCTTGCATTTCTTTTCCCTGCAAAAGTCCAAAAACTAGGAGCCATCATTAGCTCTCTGGTGGTGGAAAATAGGGACAAGCGCCAAAAGGTCAGTGTGAATGCAACCATGGTCCATGGCTGATACCCTACACACCACAGGGGTGGAGACCCTACCCCAAGGGGCCCTGTCCTCCCCTCCATTATTCAGCTTCCACTTTCTGAAATTCCCCCATCCACTTCGTTCCTAGCTGTGTGCCATTCGTTGCTAATGGTCCCCTAGGAGCCGCATTCTTGGGTATCTCCAAGGTGGGGACAGAGCCCAGAGAGGTGGTTAAAAGGCCTGGAGCACAGAGAAGGGCTGTCGATGGGCAGATCTCCAGACATCAGGGGATCCCCTCCTGCACTAATTGGAGCCAAGCGTTTCCACGCTAGCTGCTGGAGGCAGAAACCAGCTTGAGAGATGCACTTTGCTGCCTTCACTCCTCTTGCTCTGCTCTTCCAAAATGGCCACCATATGGTATCCCCATATGGGATCCCCAGGAAGAGAAGGATGCTGATGATGAAGTCCAAGGATTGAATGCTTTCACTGGATGCCTTGGGTTCCACTGTACGCATGAACCCACATTTGCTTAAGAGGCCTTTATCAATGCATGTATGTAATCCTTTCCAATAAAAAAATGTCCTGGCTGTGAACATCCTTTTATTGACACAAATGTGGAATATATCTCTAAGATGTCAATCTAATTAGGTTGGAAAGGGAAGCACGATTTAAACCCAGGTCACTCTGACCTCAAACACAGCTCCACGCACACTGTTTCCCACTGGTTTGTTGTGTTGTGAGGATTACACTGGTCCAGCCAAGAAACATTTGTTAATCAGTTCTATCTTCCAAGTAACATGTTGGTGCTGGGTGGGATGGTGAGCAACATGGACACACTTCCTGACCTCAGGAGGCTGATGGCCTGAGGGACCACGATAAGTTAGCATAAGACATTGGGGGCCCAGCTCATTGTGGGTACACACCACTTTCCAGGTTCTCTTTCCATTTGGATCCCAGAATGATCCGAGGCCAAACTGGCCTTTAATGAAGAAAATGAAAGACCCAGCTTGTATTCTTGTCCGAATTGGCTTTGCCACCAGGGAGAGGAGCATCTTGGATCAGTGTGAAAGTGTTCCGCAGGAATTCCTGCAAGACAAAAGCTGAATTTAAAATCATGCAGCAGTCCTCAATCTGTAGACATACTCCACCAGCCTCCCAAGGATGCACGCTCCAGGGCATGGCAGGTTGCAATTGCCCACCTGTGGTATAAAAGACTCTTAGATTGCCAGGCTGTTTGATTTTAGAATGGGCTAGACTCCCTGAAGGCAGATTCACAAAACCCACTAAAGAAAGATCACGTGTGAAACAGTGGGTGGGGAGGACTTGGGTTCAGTAAACACCTTCATTGGAAACCTGGCTCTGCTAAGCTGCCTGATGTTGGACGAGTCGTGCAAGCATTTCCCCAGCTTCCCCTCTGTCAAATGGGGTGGACGTGAGTTTACCTGCCCTTACGCCCTGCTGTGAGGCTGTAATGAGATGATGCGATGAGATGATGTGAGGCTGTAGTGAGACGACGATGCAATGAAAATGCAGTACATCATGTATTCTGCAAGGACGGTGCTCTGGGTTCCCAGTCTTGACTGAAATTGTTTCCCACGTCCTCCCAATTCATGTTGACATGCAATGTTTTTACTGCACAAGTTGTAGAAAAAGACTGAATCAACTTTAGGACAAACAACGTATAGTTTACTATTCAACTTCAACAGGAATACACGTATTTTCTATTTTTTTAAGTTTTACATTTATTGCTTGTTCATTTTAATTACATCTCTTGTTGAGTACAACAGTATCAGCATAAACTGTTGTCCATTAAGTGTTATTACAAATTTCTCTTCTAAAATAAGTGCATATATTCATATTGAGAAACAAATTTGTCAGGGAAACGTCTTTTTAATTGAAATATGTGACATATAACGCTGTGTGAGTTCAAGGTGTACAACGTGCTGATTGAATTCATTTATATGCTGCAATGTGATTACCGCTGTAGCACCGGCTAGCACCTCTACCACGTATCCTAATTGTCTTTTCTTTTTCATGGTGGGCACAATTAGGATCTAGTCTCTTAACAACTTTGAGATTTATGATACAGTATTGTTGTCTGCAATCAGCATGCTGTGCGTTTGATGTCCTGGGCTTGTTTGTCTGCCGGTTTCAAATCTGTCCCTTTAAACAGCATTTCCCTGGTTCTCCCACCCCCCATGCCTGGCGACACAATTCTACTTTACTTTTATGAGGTGGGTTGTTTAGACATAAGTGACATCATGAAGTAGCTGTCTTTCTCCTAAATACACACACTTTCAATGAACTATAAACACTATTCAGTGCACTCAACCTCAAGTCACCCCTCGTGGAGAAATGGAAGAGCTGAGGCTGTCTAACCATGTCACACACCTTCATCCTGGGCTCTGCTCTCACTGTTGGGGCCTCACCACAGCGTTCCTGCCTGGCCAGTGTGCCCCATAACTCTGTAACACAGCCGGCAACTTCTCGTGGTGGCACTTTTTTCCTTGAACTGTAGAGACTTCTCTTTCTCTCCACAACAGCTCAAAATTCACACTTGAAATGTAGGGATTTCCTCAACTTTTTCTGTGAGTCTGCTTATTACTGTTTCTAACTGCTACTGCACAGAGCTGTGCAATGCTGAAAATTGGGATGTTTTGTTCTCCTCTGCTATAACTTGCCTTGGTCTTCTGTAGATTTATGCTATCCATGTTGTATTTACCTGTTGCTGCTTGGTAGAGTGTTGGGTCTGGTGTCTTCCTATTCTCTTTGCAATCTGGATTTATGGTGGTGGGAGTAAGCAGACCACACTGGTTTCTGGCAGAAGAACAGGTTCCAGGTGTAATGCTACCTGACAAAGTGTCCCGCAGTGGGCAGGAATTATGAAATCTAATTTTCTGTGTGTTATCCTCTCACACATTTCTCCAACACAAATGTGCTCCTGACATTGTTTAACCAATGTTGGTACATTTGGATGCTGCCCATGAGGCTCCTTTTAAACCTTAAGGCATCAGATAAATAGGTTCCTATGTGTTTACAGGGTGCCACTTCTCATGTCAGCATCTGGTAACCCAATTTAGCTATTTCCAAGGAATTCCTCCCAGATGATCACATTTTCTCTGGTTAGAGCTTGCTGAGGAAGGTCTTCCTCATGGCGATCTTCAGCTCCTTGTTCCTGAGGTTGAAGCTGATGGGGCTGAGGAAGGGTGTGAGGACCGTGTAGGTGATGCCTACATTGATTGATTCCCATTCAGTGCCTCGTATGCTTTAATCCTCTATCATCCCAGTGAGGAGGGTGCTGTCTTTATCACCTGCATTTTCAGTATCCTGAGCATGCATATTGGGAATATTAGGCTGCAGACAGCATGTGTAGCTTGCTCAAGGTGGAGCTGTCACAATGGCAGAGCCAAGACTTGAACCCGTGACTGGGCTCTCTCCTAAGACTATACCTTGCACTATCTCTCAAGGATGCCTCCAAAAAGGAAAATTTTCCTCCCCTGGAGCTTCCAGCCATGGCTGCTCTGCCCTCCTCCTCCCTTCTGAGAAGTCCTCTTTGTCCCACAGCTGCAGACACTGTGAAACGTCCCTGCCCCACGCATACGACTCCTTGGATCAGGGCGCATCTCTAACTTAATCTGAATCAACCAGATTCTTCCTCTGGAGTCATCCGTGCAGGGCATCAGAGGCAGGAGACTAGACATAACATTCCAGTTGTTTTCCAGCCCCCATGAGGCACATCTCTGTGTTGTGAGGCGATGGCACACAGCCGCCAGACAGAGGAACGTGGGGGTCACCCCACCTGAGTTCAAATCCCTGCTCTGCCTCTAGCGTAAACTTGACTGAGTTTCTTAACCTCTCAGTACCTCCATTTTCCCTGACCTACCCAGGAGAGGTTGTGAGAAGTAAACGAGTTGTGCTTGGAATGTGACCTGGCCCCCTGTAGGTGCTGCCTAGGATAGTTAAATCAGTGCACTAAGTGAGCAAATGCACGTGGTTTGTGCTCAGTACATCCCTTCAATTTGATGAGATTCTGATGTGTCTTTATGAATAACAGCTATTTTACTTTATTTATTTATTCTTTTTGGTGAGGAAGATAGTCCCTGAGCTAACATCC
>NW_025792768.1:0-1956 GCF_021613505.1 Equus quagga | reverse complement strand
CCATCTCAAGGTCCTGTGTGGGGCTCTGTGCTGGCTATTTGTGTACAGTTCTGGTGATGACATGGGCAAGGAGGGTGAGTAGCCAAGATCCCAGAGGGGTTTTGGGTTGGTGTGATTGAAAGAAGAGGCCCGGGTAATGGAAGCTTGAGGAAGTGACCTCACTTCCTTGGTGACAGACCCTAATAGAACTTAGCACACTGGTCTCCAGGCGCCCACATTCTAGACATAGCCTCCTATTGAGCTCACTTGAGTAGAGACACTCAAGAGAGCAGGATGCTCGGCTGTTGTCTCCCGACTTGTCGAGGCTGTGGCTTCAGGAAAGCCAAGAAACAGAGCCTTTTCAGTTGCTACACACATTGGCTTGGCCCTCACCTGCACCGCCTCTGGCCATTTGGCAGGAGGAGCCCTCAGGTAACACAGGGCAGGCCAACCGCCTTAGGCCACAATGGGATCCCAGCCCCACACCCCTCTGAGCCTCCTTGTGTGTCCAGGGGGAGTGGAGTGAGGGACAGCGGGGCTGAGGGGGCACTCATCCTAGGCAGGAGCCCTTTGCTGGGTGTTGGAAGCCTGGCAGTGCGTCGTGTTCCCAGCCTAGGTGTTGGCTAGCAGGATGGGAGAGTGGGTGCTGTGGACCAAGCTCCTCTATGCATATGTCAGTCCAGAGCCCTCCAGGGGTCATCTCATTCCCTCCCTGGCTGGAGTTCTACACAGACACTGCTGGGTACCTGATCCCTGCTGGGGTTTCCTCCTGTGGCCAAGTCAAGGCAGGTGCCTGAGACATCCCGGCCCGGCTCTCAGGCACTGTCTTTGCAGAGCTGCACGCAGGAGGTGGTGGAAGAGCTGACGGATGGCTTCGGGTACTCCATCTCCCTGGACAGGGGCCAACTACACCGCACCATCATCAATAACCAGGGCTGCTCTGAGGTGAGAGTGGGCACGGAGGGGTCTTCCCACCCAGACCTTGAGATGACCAGGGCAGGCCCAGAATCCAACCTCAAACTGCCCATCTCCTGGGAGCCTAATAGGGCTGTCCACCCTGAGTGTCCCACAGTCCCAAAGGAATCTGGACTTCTGCTCCTCCCCACCAGCTGCATAGGAGGATAGGAGGGCACTCTGCATTTTCCTAGGAAGATTAGAGAAAACGTTGTCACTTCCCACTAGGCCCTGAGTATCTTTGAATTTTGCCTTTTTTGGAACATGCAACCTCGATAATGAGGGTCTCCAAACTCCATTTAATGTAAGAGAAATAACCATCAGCGTGTTTTGGAAGTCAAAGGGATTCTCAGAGTGTGTCACTGCCTTGTACACTGTTTCCAGACTGGGGCGGGGTGGGGTGGCCACATAACATTTCCCTCCAGGTTGGGGCCCAATGAAGCCTCAGGCAGTTAGAGGGGCTGGCCCTCAGCCCTCACTTTGGGCGGCTCTCAGTTCTGACCCACAGGACCTAGAGAAGCCACCTGGCATACCTAAGCCTCTGTTCTCCTCTCTAGAGAGGGGGTGTCTGTTGAGGACTCACTGGGCTGGTGCTCTTCACAGAGGGAGGTCTGTTGTCCCTCAGTGAGCAAATGGCCTCGAGGGAGATCAATGTGGAATCCTTCACACGCCCAAAGTCAGATTGTACTGTGAGAGCCCAGAACCTTGCTGAGTGTGGGAGCTCCTGTGTCTCCTGTCGCACATGTCTGGGAGGGGCTAGGAGTTTCTGGGTCAGCTGCAGACCTCGATAATGCTGGTGGTTCGCAGTGGTGGCCCTGACCCTGTGTCCTCTTCATCCCACCAAGAGTGAAGATGAGTCCACTCTGTCTGTAACTGAGGCCTGCAGGATGTGTGCCCTCCAGGCAGGCATGATACAGAGGCTCTCAGAGTCTGTGTTGCCAGCCTTCCCCAGCAGAGTCCTCTGCAGTGTCATCACCTCCCTCTACAGCTACTCAGGCTCCAGCACTTCCCACCAGGTCCTGG
>NW_025792767.1:0-9703 GCF_021613505.1 Equus quagga | reverse complement strand
TTGAAGTGTACAATGTGTTGATTTAATACACATATATTGCAAAGTGATTAGCCCCATGGCATTAGCTAAAACCTCTGTCATGTCATATAATTACCATTTCTTTTTTAGTTTTTTTTTTTGTTTTCTTTTTATTGAGTTAATGATAGGTTACAATCTTGTGAAATTTCAGTTGTACGTTAATGTTTGCCTTTCGTGTTGTAGGTGCACCACTTCACCCTTTGTGCCCACCCCCCACGCCACCTTTCCCCTGGTAGCCACTAATCTGTTCTCTTTGTCCACATTTTTAAATTCCTCATATGAGTGGAGTCATACAGAGATTATCCCTCTCTAACTGGCTTATTTCACTTAACATAATTCCCTCAAGGTCCATCTATGTTGTTGCAAATGGAATGATTTTGTTCTGCTTTACAGCTGAGTAGTGTTCCATTGTATATATATACCACATCTTCTTTATCCATTCATCTGTTGCTGGGCACTTAGGTTGCTTCCAAGTCTTGGCTATTGTAAATAATGCTGCAGTGAACATTGGGGTGCATAGGACTTTTGGAATTGCTGACTTCAAGGTCTTTGGATAGATACCCAGTAGTGGATCGTATGGTAGTTCTATGTTTAATTTTTTGAGGAATCTCCATACTGTTTTCCATAGTGGCTGCACCAGTTTTCATTCCCACAAGGAGTGTATGAGGGTTCCTTTTTCTCCACAACCTCTCCAACATTTGTTACTATTAGTTTTAGATATTTTTGTCATTCTAATGGGTGTAAGGTGATATCTTAGTGTAGTTTTCATTTGCATTTCCCTGATGATCAGCGATGATGAGCATATTTTCATGTGCCTATTGGCCATCCATATATCTTCTTTGGAGAAATGTGCGTTCATGTCTCCAGCCCATTTTTTGATCGGATAGTTTGACTTTTTTGTTGTTGAGTTGTGAGAGTTTTTAATATACTATGGATATTAAGCCTTTGTCATATATATGACTTGCAAATATTTTTTTCCAGTTAGTGGGGTTTTCTTTTTTTTTTTTTTTTGCTTTCAATCCTGTTTTCACTTGCCTTGAAGAAGCTCTTTAGTCTGATGAAGTCCCATTCTTCTATTGTTTCCCTTGTCTGAGAAGACATGGTGTCCGAAAATATCCTTTTAATACTGATGTCAAAGAGTATACTGCCTCCGTTTTCTTCTAGAAGCCTTATGGTTTCTGGTCTCACCTTTAGGTCTTTGATCCACTTTGAGTTTATTTTGGTGAGTGGTGAAAAAGAATGGTCAATTTTCATTCTTTTATATACGGCTTTCCAGTTTTCCCAGCACCATTTGTTGAAAAGACTTTCTTTTCTCCATTGTATGCCCTCAGCTCCTTTGTCGAAGATAAGCTGTCCATAGATGTGTGGTTTTATTCCTGGGCTTTCAATTCTGTTTCATTGATCTGTGCCCCTGTTTTTGCACCAGTGCCATGCTGTTTTGCTTACTGTAGCTTTGTAGTGTATTTTGAAGTCAGGGATTGTGATGCCTCCCGTTTTGTTCTTTTTTTATCAGGATTGCTTTAGAAATTCGGGGTCTTTTGTTGCCCCATATGAATTTTAGGATTCTTTGTTCTAATTCTGTAAAGAATGTCATTGGGATTCTGATTGGGATGGCGTTGAATCTGTAGATTGCTTTAGGTAGAATGGACATTTTAACTATGTTTATTCTTCCAATCCATGTGCATGGAATGTCTTTCCACCTCCTTATGTTGTCATCCAATTCTCTCAGAAAGGCCTTGTAATTTTCATTATATAGGTCCTTCACTTCCTTAGTTAAATTTACCCTGAGGTATTTTATTCTTTTTGTTATGATTGTGAATGGTATTGTGTTCTTGAGTTCTTTTTCTGTTAGTTCGTTATTCGAATATAGAAATGCTACTGATTTATGCAAATTGATTTTATACCCTGCAAATTTGCTGTAGTAGTTGATTACTTCTAAGACTTTTCCAATGGATTCTTTGGGATTTTCTATATATAAGATCATGTCGTCTGCAAACAGCGAGAGTTTCGCTTCTTCCCTCCCTATTTGGATTCCTTTTATTCCTTTTTCTTGCCTGATTGCTCTGGCCAGGACCTCCAGTACTATGTTGTATAAGAGTGGTGATAGAGGGCATCCTTGTCTCATTCCTGTTTTCGGGGGGATGGCACTCAGTTTTTGCCCATTGAGTATGATGTTGGCTGTGGGTTTATCACATATGGCCTTTGTTATGTGGAGGTCATTTCCTTGTATCCCCATTTTGCTAAGAATTTCTGTCATAATTGGCTGTTGGATCTTGTCAAATGCTTTCTCTGCATCTATTGAGATGATCATGTGGTTTTTATTCCTCAGTTTTTTGATGTGGTGTATCCCATTGATTGATTTGCAGATGTTGAACCATCTCTGTGTCCCTGGTATGAATCCCACCTGATCGTCATGTATGATCCTTTTGATGTATTGCTGAAGTCTGCTTGCCAAAATTTTGTTTAGAATTTTTGCATCTATGTTCCTCAATGAAATTGGCCAGTAGTTCTCATTTTTCGTGATGTCCTTGTCAGGTTTTGGTATCAGCATGATGTTGGCCTCATAGAATGTGTTAGGAAGTGTTCCATCTTCCCTAATTTTTTGGAATAGCTTGAAAAGGATAGGTATAAAATCCTCTCTGAAAGTTTGGTAGCATTCACCAGGAAAGACATCTGGTCTTGGGGTTTTATTCTTTGGCAGGTTTTCGATTGCTGTTTCAATCTCTTTCCTTATTATTGGTCTGTTAAAATTGTCTGCTTCTTCTTGAGTGAGCTTTGGGAGATTGTAGGAGTCCAAGAAGTTATCCATTTCCTCTAGGTTATCCATTTCGCTGGCATATAGTTTTTAGTAGTATTCTCTTATAAGCCATTGTATTTCTGCAGAGTCTGTTGTTATCTCTCCTCTTTCATTTCTGATTCTGTTTATTTGAGCTTTCTCCCTTTTTTTCTTTGTAAGTCTGGCTAGGGGTTTGTGAATTTTATTTCTCTTCTCACAGAACCAGCTCTTTGTTTCATTGATCCTTTCTACTGCCTTTTTCCTCTCAATAGTATTTATTTCTGCTGTGATTTTTATTATTTCTTTCCTTCTGCTGACTTGGGCTTTATTTGTTCTTTTTTTCTAGTTCAGTTAGGTGTAGTTTAAGATTGCTTATTTGGGATTTTTCTTGTTTGTTAAGATGTGCCTGCATTGCGATGAATTTTCCTCTGAATACAGCTTGTGCTGTATCCCATATGAGTTGGTACGGCATGCTATCATTTTCATTTGTTTCCAGGTACTTTTTGATTTCTTCTTTAATTTCTTCAATGATCCATTGCTTGTTCAGTAGTGTGTTGTTTAGTCTCCACATCTTTGTGCCTTTCTCAGCTTTTTTCTTGTAATTAACTTCTAGCCTTATAGCATTCTTATCCGAGAAGATGCTTGTTATTATTTCAATTTTTTTAAATTTGTAGAGGCTTGCCTTGTTTCCCAACATATGGCCTATCCTTGAGAATGTTCCATGTGCACTTGAGAAGAATGTGTATTCAGCTCTTTTAGGGTGAAGTGATGTATATATGTCTATTAAGTCCAATTGTTTTAGTTTTTCGTTTAGCTCCACTATTTCCTTGTTGATTTTCTGTCTGGATGATCTGTCAATTGATGTGAGTGTGGTGTTGAGGTCCCCTACTATTATTGTGTTGTTTTTAACATCTTCCTTTAGGTCTGTTAATAGTTGCTTTATGAATATTCGTGCTCCTGTGTTGGGTGCATAGATATTTATAAGCGTTATTTCTTCTTGATGAAGTGTCCCCTTGATCATTATATATTGTCCCTCTGTGTCTCTCTTTACCTGTCTTATTTTGAAATCCACTTTGTCTGATATAAGAATTGCAACACCTGCCTTTTTTTTCTTGCTATTAGCTTGAAGTATTGTCCTCCACCCCTTCACCCTGAGCCTGTGTTTGTCCTTGGGACTGAGGTGTGTTTCTTGGAGGCAACAAATTGTTGGATCTTGTTCTTTAATCCATTTTGCCACTCTTTGTTTTTTTATCGGAGAGTTCAATCCGTTTACATTGAGAGTGATGATTGATGTGTGTGGACTTAATGCTGTCAATCTGTCGCTCATTATCTTGTTTTCCTTCGTTTCTTTTCCTGTGTGCTTTAGTCTACCCATTGACTTCTGAAATTTCCTATGCTGAGTTTCTTAGATTTTTCCTTATTTATGATTTGTGACTCTGTTCTGTATTTTATTTTAGTGTCTACCCTGAAGTTTGTATTTAGAATCTCGTGTATAATATAGTCTATTCTCTGGTGGTCTCTTACTTACTTGGCCAATACTGATTTAGACCCTTTGCTCTTGCCCTCCTAAATAAATATTTTCATTTCTTATTCCAACTCGTGTTATGAATTTGTAGTTAGAGTGATGAGATCGTCCTTGCTTTGGTAGTTTCCTTACCTTTACCCTAATGCTATAGTTGAACATTTGCTTTCCTATTCTGGTTCTATCCATCGGTCTCCCTAGTCTGTGGATTGTGACTCCTTTCTCCGTTTTTTCTTTTCTCAGGTATGAAAGCCTTCTTGAGGATCTCTTGTAGTGGAGGGCTTTATGTTACAAATTCCCTTAACTTTTGTTTGTTTGGAAAAGATTTAATTTCTCCCTCATATCTGAAGGAAATTCTTGCTGAATAGAGTATTCTTGGCTGAAGATTTTTATCTTTTAAAGCTTTGAATATGTCACTCCATTCTCTCCTTCCTTGTAAGGTTTCTGTAGAGAAATCCGCTGAAAGTCTGATAGGGGCTCCTTTATAGGTTATTCTCTTCTTTTTTCTTACTTCCTTGAGTATTCTTTCTTTATCTTTCCTTGTTGCCAATTGTGCTACTATGTGCCTTGCAGTAGGTCTTTTTACATTGACAAATCTAGGAGATCTGAAAGCTTCCTCTACACACATTTCTCCCTCAATCCCTAGATTTGGGAAGTTCTGTTCTATAATTTCGTTAGGCACACTTTCTGCTTCATTTTCCTTTTCCACGTTCTCAGGAATTCCTAAGATCCTTAAGTTCTCACTCCTCATTGAATCCACTATCTCTCGGAGATTTTCCCCATTTTTTTTTTTACTTCTTAGTTCACTTTCTTCCTCTGTCTGGACCCATCCAGCCTGTCTATCTTCAATTATGTTAATTTGCTCTTCTATGGTGTCTACATGGGCATTCAGCGAATCCGTATTCTGTTTTATCTGGTCCATTGTGTTTTTCATCTCTAGCCATTCTGTTTGATTCTTCTTTATGATTTCAATCTCTTTTGTGAATTAACTCCAGAACTGATTGGCTTGTTTCTCTATCTTTCTCTCTACCTCATTGAGTCTTTTGATTATAGCTGCTCTGAACTCATTATCACTTAGTTTACCTAATTCCAAGTCCTCAGGACTTAATTCTATCTTTTTATTCTTTTCCTTCTGATCATGGGCTTTTATAAATTGCTGGATGGTAGAGGAGCGGTTTTTTCGCACGGTGGTAGAATTCGGTTTCAGTTACAGCCTGTCGCCACTAGATGGGGGTCGAGAGCCCCATGTTCTGAGCTCTCCGCCTTCGGGCAAGATGGCGGTGCCCAGTAGCCTTGGCAGGAGGGAAGGGCTGCTATTCTCCTGTGCCTATCTGGATTCAGATCAGTTCTGTTCTCTGGTCTCCCGAGGCCCTGGGTTTATGTGGTCCCCACGCATGGAAGATTTGCCCTGTCAGCGGGTTTCCACTGAACCAGCAGCAGGAGTCCTGGATGATCCTCTGGTCGTATGGCCCCTCCCCCACTCCTTCCAGGACCTGCGCAGCAGCGATCGCAGAGTCTAGGGGATGGAGCAATGTTCTCTCCTACCCGTTCCAGCGCCTCCGAGGCCTTCAGCAAGGTTTATGTTCTCCGCCTTCTTGGTATTGTACGTCTCTAATGTGTTGGCATTAGATTTAATCTCTGAAATTCAGTTTTTCCAATCCTTTGTTGTATTTTGGAGGGGAGAGAATCCAGGGTCAGCTCACCCTGCCATTTTGCTCCACCCCTTCTATGTGCTCTCCATTTCTAATACTGGGTTCCTAATCCTAAAATCAGCACGCTTTTTAATTCTTTTAAGATACTAACACAAAGGTGTAACTCTTTGATTCATTAACTCATATTCTCATGGTTTATTTTCTCCTGACTGTGAGGTAAACGCCAGGAGGGCAGGGACCCTCACTGTGCTTGCTCTGTGCTTGAATTCCAAGAGCCTGGAACACAGAGAGCATTCAATAAACGTTTGCTGAGTGAATGAAGGGACGAATTCTCAAGTGTGGGGTAAGGGAAGTGAAGGAGTCAGTTGGTGCAAACACTTACAAGATGCCACTGAGTGATAAGTAATACCATCCAGCACCTACTGAGAGCTTACTAAGCACCAGCAAGTTCATACACAGAGCAGTGAGGCAGGTTCTGTTCCTATTAGCCTCCGCACTTGCAGAGGGAGACACAGAGAGGTCAATTCACTTCACCAATGTCATGCAGCAAAGAATTGACTGGGTCATGATTTGAACCCAAGTTGGTTTGATGTGAGGCATTGCCCTGAAACAAAAAGTTATTCAGACCTTGACTGCTAACCTATGTTTAACAATCTGAAGAGAAACGAAGCATGCACACTGGTGGTCAACTTGCCTCTGTTTAAGAAAACAAACCAAAAAAGCCCCAGAGATTCGATTGAAGTGATGTCCTGGGGTCTCGACAGCAGGCAATTAGTGTAATTCGTCTGAATCAACCACTTCCAGCTCCACCCCATGCCCTCAGTGCCCATCATCCAGGGCTGCCGGGCGTCCTTCCTGGGGGACATGGAGGGGTGAAAAACGCCTGCACTGCACAGCCTGCCCAATTCTGCTGGCATAGCATCCCCTGGGAGCCAATTCTGTGTTTCTGGTGAACGAGCCACAGGATAGTCTGTGACACCTGGGGGCTCATTAACATTGACAGGCAATTCCTATTTCCACTTCATTTGTTGAAATTAAAATTATAAACATCCCTAAGGATCAGGCACAGTGCTGAGGCAGGTGGAGTCTGATGACACCTCAGGGGGAGCTGCAGGCAGAGCTTCAGGCTCACTCCACTCTGGAGGATGGTCCTCGGAGAGTTTCCCAATTACTCTAAGCCCAACTTTGACTGGCAGCCAGAGCTGTAAGTGGGCATTGGAAGTGGCCTTCTCTTCCCCCAAGGCACGAGCTTCCCAGAATTCCAAACAGCCAAATGCTGCGGCATGCACCGAGGCGCCCTGGGCAGCAGAACTCAAAGCACAGAAAACACCTGGCATCGCATACTGCAGGGCAGCCACAGCTTCCACCTCACTGATCATAATGCTCACTGCACCGTGTGGTCTAAATTGCTTGTTCAACAGCCCCCACCCCTACCAGGCTGGCGGCCCGGGCGTAGGACCACTGACTTGCTCACCACTGTGTTCCCACAGCTGCCGCCTAGTAGCTGCTCAACAAACACTTGCTGAGGAAACCGGCACATGACTCACCTTTCACTATGGAAAGTCTGTGAGCTGCAAAATGCTTCTGAGATGCACACAGGTCTTCTCTAAGGTATCTGGAATTCATTTTCAGGTGTAGTTGGCATCACAGGGACCCACCTGCCCTTGTGTGTGTATTATAGACAGTGTCCCTCCTGCAAATGAGTGGCTTCTGGGCTTATGGAATAAGGTCCTTTTCTTCGGACTCCTGCCTGTCCTTGTAGGCCACCTTGAGCCACTTACTCCTCCTTGCTGCCCATGCCTCCTGCCATATTGGCCTTCTTTTGTTCTTTGGATGGACAGTCATCTTCCTACGTGCTTTCCTCGTCCTTTGCACGTGCTGTTCCTTCTGCCCTATGCACGCTTTCCTCTCACTCTGCCTCTGGAGCAGAAAGTCTCGGCTGAAATGCCACTGTCTCCAGGAAGCCCCCCAGCCTGCCCTACTCTCTGTGGATTAGATCATTGAACCCTCCCTGATCTGTGACTCCAGTCTTGTTTCCTGACCTCTGGCCACACAGAAGCAGCAACAAAGGATCTTTCTCCTAAGTCCTGGCTCCATTTCTTGCTTAACATCTGTCCCTCTGATGTACTTTCCCGATTTGGGGTGTGCCGAGGAAATTCCATCAAATTCTGGGTCTTCTGCTGTCCTTGTGGGACAGAGCTTAGAGGACAGTGTTGGCTGGACCCTCAGGCCAGGCCAGGCTGGCTGCCCCAGCCCCTCCTGATCTCTGCCTCCAGCCCCCTCTACCCCTGGGGCTAGAAAGATGGTTCTAAGGTGCTTTCCAGCCCTTTCACATTTTGGCCCCATTCTGACCTCCAGCCTCTCCTAACCCCGTTCCAGGCACTTCCCCACCCCTTCCCTCATGCCGGCTTCTCTGCCTGCGATTTCCTCCCTGACTGTGTGCCAGGGACTGTTGTTCATGCTTCGAAGTTCAGCTCAGGTGGTGCCTCCCCCGTTCCCTGCCTGCACTGCAGGGTCTCAGTGCACCTACTTCCTTCATTATTTTCTTCAATGTCTATTTGTTGAATGTTTACTATGTGCAGGAGCCTTCTCAGTGCTGGGAACACAGCATGGAACCAGTGAGACATGGTCCCCTGCCTCGTGAAGTCACAGTCTAATGGGAGACTCTGGCTGATAATCAGGCAAGGACAACACCTTATGATGGGGGAGCTAAGAGTCAGGAGGGCACTTGACCCAGCCAGGGGTGGGGGAATCCTGGTAGGCTTCCTGGAGGCTCTGAGACCAGCGGACTGAGACAAATGGGAGTGAGGAGTGAGGTACGCATGGGGACCTGGGATGAGAGAGAGTCTGGCACACTCAAGAAACTGCAAATGCTCCCATGTCATTTTAGACTAGAGATACAAAGTGGGGGTGCTGTGTTGGAAGAGGAGGAGGGAGTTGAGAGAGGAAATTGCGGAGGCTAACCGGGACCAGACTGCACAGAGCCTTGTAGCCTCCGTGAGGCATCTGGGCACCATGGGCCGTGGCTGGTTCTAAGCACAGAAATGATGTAATCAGGCTTATTTAGCAGGATCCTTCCAGCACCGTGCAGGGAGTGGATGTCAAAGCGAGAGCTGAGTCGCAAAGTGATGTGGATTAAGGCTGCCCCAGCTAGAGAAGCCCAAGGTGACCTGGCCTACATGCCAAACTATATGACCCAGTGGACTTTTTTTATGGTATGAATTAGGACTGCCCCAGGGAGAGAAGCCCAGGGAATCCTCACCTACATGCCGATCTATATGGCCAGATTCGTATCTAAAGTTATATGACCGCACAATAACCAGACCCCATCTGCACTGAAATCATTTAATGACTTTTTACATCATCTTTTCTTTTTTCCAGTAAAAATAAGTCACGTACCCATGCCTTATAAATTTAGCCCTAACCCTCAACTCGGGGCAGCAACAGGAGCTCTGACCGCCCGTGGGTCCTGTCCCCACACACCAGCTCTGCCTGCCCATGGGTCCTGTCCCCATGCCAGCGGGGGCAGCAGCAGCTGCTCTGCCTGCCCATGGGCCCTGTCCCCATGCCAGCGGGGGCAGCAGCAGCATGAGCTCTGACTGCCCATGGGTCCTGTCCCCACGCACCAGCTCTGCCTGCCCATGGGCCCTGTCCCCATGCCAGTGGGGGCAGCAGAAGTGGCAGCAGGAGAAGCTCTGACTGCCCATGGGTCCTGTCCCCATGCTATTCCACACT
>NW_025792766.1:12197-19374 GCF_021613505.1 Equus quagga | reverse complement strand
ACTCTTCCTTTGAACAGGCTGTGACAGCCTCCTGGTTCCCTCATTAACTAAAGAGTGAAATTAAAGTATTCTTTAACACCTTGGTCAATCATGGCATTCAGAGTTAATCTCATGTTGAAATATGTAATTTTGGGTACAGCAATGGACACTGACCATAAGTGCTCATCTAACCTGGGGCTCAAAGAAACAGCCCCGTTCCAATGGGGAAATGTACAGGCAGCCGAACTGAGAGACAGCATTTCAGTCTCCAGTGTGGCACTTTCCTAAGGGATTTTCACAGCTAATTCTGACCAAACGGTGTTTGCCTTTTCCACCACCACCCCCCCCCCCCCCCCCCCCCCCCCCCAGCATTGGTAAGAAGGGGTCAGCACCAAGGGAACAGAGAGAAAGAAGCTGATATTTTCTGCTCAACAGACAGAAACTGAGAAGGTGTGGCCGAGGTTCTCAGCTGCTTCTGAGCAGTACAGCTGCAGCGAGCTTTCCCCAGTGGGATTTGCAGACTGAGTTCCACACACTGGGGGAAGGAGATGATGTCTTTCTAGGTGGTCTGGAGACCCCTCTCAGGAGCAGTTGACAGAAAAAAAAGAGGGCAAGGTTGGATCTCAAAGACAAGGCTTGAGGAGGAGGATTCCCTCTCTTCTTGGAGGGCTGAGGAAGTGACCACAGGGACTGCCAGGGGTCTTCTCTTTGAAGGTGCCCTAAATAGGCTCACCAGCTGGCAGTCCCTGTCAGGCCACAGGAATAGGACAGGATGGGAATGAGAGACAGAGCAGAGGCCTTGAAGCAGCCACAGGAGAGTCCTGTCTGGGTGGAGTCACCAAATCGCAGAATGTCACAGCTGGGAGGAGCCTTAGATGGGATCTGCCCAGGCCCTCCTTTCACAGAGGATGAGGCTCCCTGGTGAGTGACCTTGCCCTGGGTCACGCAGGGCAGAGCCAGACCTGGAGCCTGAGTCTCCTCTCTTCCTGCCCAGGGCTTCTCCCCTGCAGGAGCTGCCCACAAGCTCCCCCACCCTTTCCCTGCCCTCCCCAGGGCTCCTCCGTGCCAGCACTCTGTCTGATCCCAGGATCTGAGCAGGTCCCGGAGTCTCACCCTTCAACTTCCCTCTCCCGGGAAAGGGAAGCAAGACTTAGAGGGGTAGCGGAGCAGGGGCCTCTGGCTAGGGGAGGGTTAACAGCAGCCCAGCCTGACTCCCCACTTTCTAGAGAGGAGCGACCCAGGGAGAGAGGAGGCTCAGCCCTCAGCCTGCAGGGAGGATTGGCCCCTGTGCTGCGTGGGGAGCACCAGCTGTGAGGAAGATGGACGAAGACTTAGAAAGAGGAGGAAGGCAGCAAGAGCTCTCTGGGCCACAAAGGATCTAATCCTGAAGAAGAAAATCAAGCCAGAGGAGGGCATGGTGGTAAACAAGGTACAGATAAAATTCACTTGAATAATATAAAGTTTAACACTCAAATATCACCATAAAATGTTGTCCATTTTTCTGACCATTCCTCCTTTTTCCTTCCTCCCTGCCTCTCCATCTCTCTCTCTCTTCCCTCTATAATCTTCCAACCCCAGAGCCTATGGAGAAAGCTCCAAATAATTTAACGTACTTCTCCATTTAAATAAAATTGACTAAGTGGAGAAATCCTACATTTTACTGTTGACACAACATTACCTGGTTAAAGGGGTCTAATGCAAAGCTCATCACGAATTCAAGACATACTGTGTACAGACACTCTCTAATCCACTAAATTTCATATAATTCCCTGCAACTTCATATAGTGGCTGGGATGTTAGAACAAAAAAATACAATGAAACCTTTCACAGCTTTCACCTGAATTCATAATTCGCTAGTTATTATTATTTTCATTAGTTCTTTATTTAATTTCATTATATGTAAACATAAAATCTCCGATAAAGTAATAGATGAGATACTCAGGCTTCCTTAGACCAGCCTTTCTTTCAGTTCTCTTTCTGTTTAACCCTCCCCCGTCTCTACTTCCCCCTCCTTTCTCTCCTCCCCAAGTTCACCCTCTCTGGAAACCCACCTTAGCAGTCTGCTGTTTCCTTCCACATTTTCTCCATTTATAAACATGTGGGTACACAGACACCCTTAAATTTTGAAGGCTCCTGTTCATTTATAAAATTAGATTCCATTGTGTTCATCCTCCTGCATCTTGCTCGTGGAAATCCATGCCTCTGAACTCATGGAAATTGGAAATCCCACCCGGACAACTGGTACATTTGGTTTTTATCCTCCATGCTATCCCATGGTACAATAGTCCTCAGTTTGTACAATGATTCCCGAACTGCTGGTGCTTCCTGTGTTCCCAGGGTTTGTCTCTAAAGAACTGCTTTCAGTCTGGGGTCTCCAGGACCTGGGCAGCATGTGGCAGTGGAGGGAGATACAACCCACAGGCAGGAAAAAGGCATCCTCCTAGAGGGTTCACTTTACCCGAAGATAAACGCTTCTTAACTTTTGAACATGAAAACTAACAATGTAGTGGAACGCAAAATTCACAAGTAATTTTAAGTTAAATGTGAGACTCCCAGGGACTCTCTCCTTGGTGCTTGGAGCTAAGACCCAAACCCAGACAGGGAGTGCTCATTCACTCTCCTTTTTCAGAGGAGAAACCCAAGAAGCTGGAGTTGATTCCTCCAGCTCAGGCACGGAGCTGCCAGGTCAGCCCCCTCTCCACACGACAGCTTCAGAGGCTGGCAGGTCCCCTCTGAGTTCCAGGTCTGGGGTGCCGCGTTCCCACCTGCTGTGTCCCCAGGAGCCGCTTCTTTGTCTCCGTCCCACTCCCCAGGCAGCTCCAGACTCTCCCAGCTTCCCTGTCATTGCAGCAGAAGTGGCCTCACCTCTCTGTTAATGGTCCCCTGGATGCGGCCAAGGCCGCCCTAGCTCAGGGTTCCCAGACTCCCCACAACCAAAATGCCATCAGTTCTTTCTGTTCACCCCTAGACTTGAAACCAAATGCAGTGCGTTTGCTAAATTAAAGACTTGTTTTGTCTTTTTGTCCACCAAAGACAGCAGACGGGGAGGGAGACCCTGCCCCCCCCCCCCCCCGCTCCACCCCGCTGCCCTCCCTTCCCGGAGCCCGGGCCACTCACTGAGGAGGAGGCTGCTGAAGCCCAGGAGCCAGGAGGCCCAGCAGAGGGGGGGGTCTTCTGAGCAGGGCCCCATCGCAGGCTCCCTGCCAGCCTGTCCCGCTGCAGAGGAAGCATCTAGGAGGCAGAGACAAAAGCAGAGGAAAAGCTTCACTCAGACAAGCCCTTTACGCTCTTCCCCACCCCAAGGGCGGAGCTTAATATTAGTTCTGGGATCGCAGCCCAATAGTTAGAGTGACTCATTCAGATCTTTCCTGTCATCCCTGGTATCTACAGTGAGACGTCAATCATAATTGCAGAACCAGTTATAAACAGCCTCACACTATGATCCTCCTGGCCCAGTGCTGCAGAGACCCCTCCCTGCAGTGATCTCACACTTTTCAGCCCTACACCCACTCAAAACCCTCACCTGCTTCTCCGGTCAACAGCCTGCCCCAGGCAGCCCTGGCCACCAGTGTCAGTGTGGTCAGCTCAGAGGTCACTCCGTTACAGCCAGGCTGGGCTAAGCCTCTCCTGTCCTCTGTCCCCATACCATTGAATGAGTCAAATTTTCACTCAGATTCTCCGCAAATTTCAACTGTCAGTCACCTAAGTAAGAAGCTCTGAGCAAAAAAGCAAAGCTCTTTGTGGGAAACGTTAAATCCCCACACCCCCAATGCACATGTTGCCGTTTGCCTATTGCTTGAGCCTACATGGCTTTCTCAGCGGCCACTAGTGCTAGTGATGCTCCCCACACAGGGCGTAGACTAACCTCTACAGAAACTGACAGGCTCTTAGCTGCATCCCAACCAGGCTCTTCCTCTAAGCCTCTGCCAGCCCTGCTCCTGCCATCACAGAGCGGCAGGGACAGAGACCTGCACACTCCTCCTGGACGCAGCCTCCGCTGTCTCAGACTCACCGCCCCTACTGAGGGTCAGGCCCTGGACTCTTCCCCCAGACTGGAGACTCTGCAACATTGAGAACTGTTGACTCCCATAACCCAGGGGAGCAGCCCCATCTTCCTAACTTGCGGGCAGTGCCTCCTTCTCCTCCCCACCGAGGCTTCCCCCTCAGCTGCCCAGGTAGCACGCCCCAAGGCTGGAGCTGCAGCACTGGCCCCATGACCACGCACTCAAGGTGGTCAGGGTGATGCGGGATCGGTGAGCCGAGGAGTCGAAAGAAAGATTTCTTAGACTCTCAAGATCTGGCAGTAGTGCTCTTTTATTTAGAGAATAGTGTGGAATAGCATGGGGACAGGACCCATGGGCAGTCAGAGCTTCTGCTGCTGCCCTGAGTTGAGGGTTAGGGCTAAATTTAAGGCATGGGCATGTGAGTTATCTCTTTACAAGACAAAGAATATGTAAAAAGCTAAAATGGTAGATAAGAATCAAACCGGATTGAGTAAATGGCAGAAGTCACCCCTTGAATTTTATCCTCGGCTAAAGACAAAGGAGGATTTGTCGGGGGGGGAGGGTCAGTTACATGAGGTTGCCAGACAGTAAACAACTTAAGTTCTTGCCTTCCCCATTAAGAGTTTCCAGAGATAAGGCCATCCCCCCTTCCTCCTGGCTCAGAGAGGGAGGCATCTTCACAGATAGAGGTTTCCCTTAGAAATGTAAATGTTTCCCAACAAAGGAGCAAACCAATTCCAGAGAGGGAGGTATGGAGATTTCCTTCACAAATGCAATTGTCTCTGATCAAAGGGCAAACAAATTCCACTCCTTGGAGCCTGCTTCTTATCTGTAGTTTTAAAAGTAACCAGCCTAAAAATCCTCATCATAAACTGTTTTAAAATTAAGCAGCCTAAAAATCCTCATCAAGGGCACTGCATACTAAACCCATTTTATGGATGTGAAACCTTAGTCCTAAGGGGTTGTGCAACCTGTGAAAGGTCACACAGCAAACCAAGGTTCAGGGTGTGGACTCTTAACAACAAACTCTGGAAAAAAGTCCCCAATGTCACAGTTGCTGTCCAGTCCTACTATGTGGCCTCAAGCAGGTCACCTGAGTCCAGGTTGTGTGTCCCCTAAACTGCTCTGCAGCATCCCAGACAAGAGAATATGCAACACTGGCTAGATTCCCCCACCCCCACTTAGTTATGAGGACATTACTTCAAAGACAATCCATGAGTCCTGTGGTCAGAAGTTTCTTGCATGGAGAGAAAATCCGGGCAGCTCCTCCACTGGTCACTCTCAGGGTGATGGGGAGCAAGTCTTTTAGGTCCCCCTCCCCTAAGTCCCTACACCTCTTGTGACAGCACTCTTCATGTGAGAACTGTTGGGTTATAAAAACCAATTGTTTAAGGGGCATGGGGAGGAGGAGCCTAGAGACAGGGAACCAGCAATGCAGGTGCAGGCCAGGGACACTGCAGAGAGCCACCACATTAGACTTTTTCATGCTGGCAAAATACTAGGGATTTTTTTTAAAAATCCAGATATCTAACCTCATTTCCACATCCAAGCCATCCTGTGCCAAGACATAACACACAAACAAGCACACACGCCAGCCACAGAGCCTTTGGTAAGAGTGTACTACACACAACTACCTGATGCCAGGAACGTTTTGGGAATTAAAGGAGGGAACACCTCGATCTACAGTGGCATGACGTGTGTGTCAGGAAGGGCCAGGTAGGAGAAAAATGTAGAGTTCAGTGATCTGAGCACACAGGAAGAACGAGAGACCTGAGAGGTGACCAGGAGAATGAGTTTATTCTCTGATTCATAGGAATCAGAAGTTCCTACAAATTCACAGGAATTGTAGGGAATTCTTCGGACCTCCAAGGGAGTTGGTGGATGGTCATGTCTATTTTACTTGAATTCCAAAGGGCAGGACACAGAGTTGAGAGAGGGTCATGTGAAAAATACATTTATTGAATATCTACTCTATGCCAGAGGCTTTCCATGTGTTCTTTCAACTAATCCACAATATATGTTTAATTAAATCCTCAAAACACCATATTATCTAAGCATTACACCCACTATGAAAAGTGAAAGGTGAAAAGTGAACAGTGAAAGTCCAAGGAGATTAAATAACTTGTCCAAGATCATATTTTAAATAAATGACAATGTGCTCACAAGCAGACAATATCATCCCAGCCATCGATATGCCCTAGAGGAAAGGGAGAGTATAGATTCTGAGAAATTCAAGTCACCACTGTGAAAGACCCTGGCAAGAGAGAGATTGGCCACTTTACGATGTGAGGGGAACCTGTATCCCCAGGAGGAGGGCTGGTGGTTAGGTAAAGGAGAGTTTGGAGGAGAGGGTCTGAATTATGCTTTTCCCTGACCGCCCTGCCTGGGTGGAAGAGAAGAGCCCCTGCCCAGCCATGAGAGACTTGCAGTGGAGCAGCAGGACAGCCCCGGAGCTGGACTGGAGATGGCAATACAGCAGCTGGTACAGATTAGTCATCACTGTCCATTTCTTCTTCCTTCCTGCTTCCTCTATAATCCAACTAATTATTCGCTGATAAAAAAGTGTTTTCATTAATATTTTTATTTAAATTATACAGAGCTAAATCTTTAGAAAGTAATCACACAATAATATTTAATGGGTCATTCAGGGAGACATATTTAATGCTGAACAACTTTAGCCATAATTAGAAAACAATGAACAATTTACAATGTATGTTAAAATGGGAAGGGTAGAAAAAGTCAGAGTACGGACCTTCAAAAATTCTCTACTTCATAAAGGCACTGAGAAAACTGGCCTACTTTTTAAAGAACTTTTTCAGAACACTGGAAATTAACTAATGACTTGAAATATGGCTTAAGTGCAATAAGAATGGGGAGGTTTGTGGTGTTTTAACTTTCCTTCATCAATTCTCTGCTCTCTAGCAGCACTGTACACTTGAAAAATAAGTGTCTGTATTCTTGGCGAACACCAGCAGCCTTGCAGCCAACAGAGAGAGCCCTTTCAAAGCCCCATTCCCAGTAAATTGTTATGATTTGACAGGTCTGGGGGTATCCCTGAAGACGCCACTTGCAAGAGAGTCTGTATTTGACTTAACTTGGAGCTCTTCCACAGTGAACACTCCTTTACCCAGCAGAATTTGACAAAAGCAATTACAGGCAATTGTCTAACTTCAGGGCTGCCTGAGGTAGTGGAT
>NW_025792766.1:4173-6277 GCF_021613505.1 Equus quagga | reverse complement strand
CCCATGAGTAAGCTCCACCCACAAAGCACAGAGGCCCAACAGGAGAATGAGCAGACACAGTGGCAGACCTTCATGGGAGCAGGTGCACTCCTGGCCCATGCAGGCACCTATATTACCACTGAGCCCTTAAAGAGGGAATGCACCCCAGGGCAACTGTGGGAAGAGGCAGCGGCAGCCCTTAGTCCACTCATGATCACTTTCCTGGAGGTGGGGGAGCTCACCATGCCCCTGCAGCCCCAAGGAGTGGCCCTGGCTCACTCCCCACTAGGAAGCCACACTCACCAAGCACAGTCTACACACACACCCTGATACTCTCCAGGCCAGTGCAGGCATCCATAGTACCCGCACAACTTCCTGCAGGTAGGGTGGAAACAGAAACACAGCTCCTTCTCCCCCTCAGCAGTAACAGGTGGAATTTGTGACCTGAGCTACCACAAATGCACCAACAAAGATTAGTTCATCAAACACTATGAGAAACTACAGCTCAGAAGAGAGGGAAAATGACAATTCACCAGAAACCAATCCTGAAGTCACCAAAATTTACAATTGAAATGACAGAAAATTCAAAATAGCCATCATAAAGAAACCCAAGTTGCAAGAGAACAAAGAAAGACAGTTCAATGAGCTCAGAAAGAAAATTTTTATTTTTTAATATTGGCACCTGGGCTGACAACATTGCCAGTCATCTTTTTTTCTGCTTTTCCTCCCAAAATCCCCCCAGTATATATTTGTATATTTTATTTACTTGTGAGTACTTCTAGTTGTGGCATGTGGGATGCCACCTCAGCATGGCCTGATGAGCAGTGCCATGTCCAAGCCTAGGATCTGAACTGGTGAAATCCTGGGTCGCTGAAGCAGAGTGCATGAACTTAACCACTAGGCCACAGGGCTGGGCCTGCAGAAACAAAGTTATGGGTAGAAGGAATACTTCACCAAATAGATTGAAACTATTTAAAAATCCAACAAATTCTGGATGTGAAAAACACAATTAATGAAATTAAAAATAATCTAAAATCCTTAAGAAATAGAGCTGATGTTATGGAGGAAAGAATTAATGATTTGGGGGATAAAAATATAGAAATGTTACAGGTGTAGGTGGAGACAAAACTAAGATTTTTTTTAAATGAATAAATTCTTCAAGAAATATCTGACTAAATTAGGAAAAGCAACATGAGGATTATAGGTATTCCAGAGGGAGAAGGGAAGGAGTAAAGAGCAGAGAGTTTGTTCAAAGAAATAATAACTGAGAACTTCCCAAACCTTGGGAAGGGATTGGATTTACAAATAGATGAAGCTAATAGAACTCCCAATTACATCAATGCAAAAGACCTTCTCCAAGGTATATAATAGTAAAACTGGCAAAAGTCAACAACAGAGAAAATATACTAAGGGCTGAAAGACAGAGGAAAATAACCTACAAGGGAACCCCCATCAGGCTGTCGGCAGATTTCTCAGCAGAAACCTTACAGGATAGGAGAGAATGGAATGATATATTCAAAGTACTGAAAGCAAAAGATTTCAGCCAAGAATACTCTATCCGGCAAAACTTTCCTTCAGATACAATAGAGAAATAAAAGCTTTCCCAGACAAACAAACAAACAAAAAAAAAACTGAGGGAGTTCATTGTCACTAGACCCCCCCCCATAAGAAATGATTAAAGATGCCCTCACACCAGAAACAAAAAGGCAAAAGTCTACAAAGCTTTGAGCAAGGATATAAATAGACAGACAAAATCAGAAAACTGAAGCTCTCTATCAGAACGGGGGGAAAAATATTCAATTATATCTTAAAAGATAATGGGAAAGAAAGTATCAGAAGTAACTACAAAAACTTCAACTTAGTCACAAACTCACAACATTAAAAACAGAATAATTTGTAACAACAATAACTTAGAAGGGAAAGAGCAAAGGGGTGGAATCTGCTTAGGTTAATGGATATAAGAGACTATGAGAAAATGGACTATTTCTTCTATGAGATCTTTTATACAAACCTCAAAGTAACCACTAAACAAAAAATCAGAGCAGAGCCATAATTCACAAAAAGAGAGAAAATCTCCGCAGAAAACTTCCAAAATGAAATGGCACTCAGAAATACAAAAGAAGAG
>NW_025792766.1:0-3721 GCF_021613505.1 Equus quagga | reverse complement strand
ACAATAACAGTATGGGACCTCAACATCCCACTTACATCAATGGACAGGTCATCCAGACAAAAGGTCAAGAATGAAATAAAAGATTTAAACAATTCACATTGTTCTCGAGTGCACGTGGTTCATTCTCAAACATAAACCATATGTTAGGAAACAAAGCAAAGCTCAAGAAACTTGAGAAGATTCAAATCATCTCAAGCATCTTTTCCAAACACAATGCTATGAAACTAGAAATCAACTACAAGAAAAAACTGGGAAAGTCAGAAATATGTGGAAACTAAACAACATGCTACTGAACAATCATTGGATCAATGAAGAAATCAAAGGAGGAATTTAAAAATACCTGGACACAAACGCAAATGAAAATACAACATACCAACTCTCATAGGATGCAGCAAAAGTGATCATAAGAGGGAAATTCATAGCAATATATATCCACCTCAACAAACAAGAAAAATCTAAAATAGGTAATCTTAAACTGCACCTAACAGAACTAGAAAAAGAAGAACAAACAAAGCCCAAAGTCAGCAGAGGTCGGGAAATAATGAAAATCAGAGCAGAGGGGCCAGCCGGGTGGCACAGCAGTTAAGTTCACACATTCCACTTCTCGGTGGCCTGGGGTTCGCTGGTTCGAATCCTGGGTGTGGACATGGCACTGCTTGGCCTGCCATGCTGTGGTCAGTGTCCCACACATAAAGCAGAGGAAGACAGGCATGGATGTTAGCTCAGGGCCAGGCTTCCTCAGCAAAAAAAGAGGACGACTGGCAGTAGTTAGCTCAGGGCTAATCTTCCTCAAAAAGAAAATCAGAGCAGAAATAAATGAAATAGAGACTGAAAAAATCAGTAGAAAGGATTAATGAAACTAAGAGCTGATTCTTTGAGAAGATAAACAAAATTGACAACCCCTTGACCAGACTCACCAAGAAAAAAAAGAGAGGAGGCTCAAATAAAATCAGAAATGAAAGAGGAGAAATTACAACACATGTTGCAGAAATACAAAGGATTATAAGCAAATACTATGAAAAATGATATGCCCACAAATTGGATAACCTAGTAGAAATGGATAAATTTTTAAACTCATACAACTGCCCAAAACTGAAGCAAGAAGAAATAGAGAATCTGAATAGACCAATCACAAGAAAAGAGATTGAAGCAGTAATCAAAAATCAGAAGTCCAGGACCAGAGGGCTTCCATGGAGAATTCTATCAAACATTCAAAGAAGATTTAATACCTATCCTTTTCAAACTATTCTAAAAAATTGAAGATGATGTGTTTCCTAACTGATTCTATGATGCCAACATTACCCTAATACCAAAACCAGACAAAGACAATACAAAGAAGAAAAATTACAAGCCAATGTCACTGATGAACATAGATGCAAAAATCCTCAACAAGATACTGGCAAACCAAATACAGACATACACTAAACGGATCATACACCATGATCAATTGGAATTTATTCCAGGGATGCAGGAATGCTTCAACATCTGCAGATCAATCGATGTGATATGCCACATTAGCAAAATGAGGACTATGAATCACATAATCATCTCAATAGATGCAGGGAAAGCATTTGACAAGATCCAACATCCATTTATGGTAAAAGAAAATCTCTCAATAAAATGAGCATAGAAAGAGAGTACCTCAACATAATGAAGGCCATATATGGCAAACCCACAGCCAACATCATACTTAACTGTGCAAAACTAAAAACCATCCCTCCAAGAACAGGAACAAGACAAGGATGCCCACTCTTACCACTGCTATTCAACATAGAATGGGAGGTTTTGGCCAGAGCAACTAAGAAAGAAAAAGAAATAAAAGGAATCTAAATTGGAAAGTAAGAATTGAAACTCTCACTGTTTGCAGATGATATGACTCTACATATAGAAAACCCTACAGAAAACCGTTAGAAATAATCAACAACTACGGCAAAGTTGCAGGGTGCAAAATCAACTTACAAAAGTCAGTTGCATTTCTATACATTAACAACAAACTAGAAGAAAGAGAAATCAAGAATACAATTCCATTTACAATTGCAACAAAAAGAATAAAATATCTAGGAATAAACCTAACAAAAGTGGTGAAAGACCTATACACTGAAAAGTAGAATACATTGTTGAAAGGAATTGAAGAATATATAAAGAAATGGAAAAATATTTCATGCTCATGAGTCAGAAGAATCAACACAGTTAAAAGATCTATACTACCTAAAGCAATCTGCACATTCAATGCAATCCCAATCAGAATCCCAATGACATTCTTCACGGAAATAGAACAAAGAATCCTAAAATTTATATGGAACAACAAAAGACCACGAATAGCCAAAGCAAGCCTGAGAAAAAAGAATAAAGCTCGAGGTATCACAATCTCAGACTTCAAAATATACTACAAAGCTACTGTAATCAGGACAGCATGGTACTGGCACAAAAACAGACACACAGATCAATGGAACAGACTTGAAAGCCCAGAAATAAAATCACACATCTATGGACAGTTAATCTTTACAAAGGAGCTGAGAACATACAAGGGAGAAAGGAAAGTCTCTTCGATACATGGCCTTGGGAAAACTGGACAGCCACATGCGAAAGAATGAAGGTACAACATTATCTTGCACCATGCACAAAAATTAACTCAAAATGGATTAAAGACTTGAATGTAAGACCTGAAACCATAAAACTCATAGAAAAAATATAGGCAGTACACTATTTGACATTGGTCTTAGCAGCATCTTTCTGAATACCATGTCTATTCTGGCAGGGAAAAAAATGAAAAAGTTAACATATGGGACTACACCAGACTAAAAGGCTTCCGCAAAGCAAAGGAAACCGTGAACAAAACAAAAAGACAACTCACCAACTGGCAGAAAATATTTGCAAATCATTTATCCAACCAGGGGTTGATCTCCAAAATATATAAAGAACTCATACAACTCAACAAGAAAAAAATAAACAACCCAATCAAAAATGAGCAGAGGATATGAACAGACATTTTTCCAAAGAAGACAAACAGATGGGCAACAGACACATGAAATGATGTTCAACATCACTAATTATTAGGGAAATACAAATCAAAAGTACAATGAGATATCACCTTACACTAGTCAGAATGGCTATTGTTACCAAGACAAAAAACCACAAATGCTGGAGAGGATGTGGAGAAAAGGGAATGCTAATCCACTGCTGGTGGGAATGCAAACTGGTGCAGCCCCTATGGAAAACAGTATGGAGATTTCTCAAAAAATTAAAAATAGAAATACCATATGATCCAGCTATCCCATTACAGGGTAATTTATCCAAAGACCTTGAAATCAATGATCCAAAGAGATTTGTGCACCCCTATGTTCATTGCAGCATTATTCAAAATAGACAAGACTTCGAAGCAACCCAAGTGCCCTTCTACAGACGAAGGGATAAAGATGTAGTATATGTATACAATGGAATACTACTCAGCCATAAAAAAGACAAAATCATCCCATTTGCAACAACATGGATAGAACTTGAGGGTGTGATCTTAAGCAAAATAAGCCACACAGAGAAAGACAAATACTGCATGATTTTACTCATATGTGGAAGATGACAAACACACAGATAAAGAGAACAGATTAGTGTTTGCCAGAGGGGAAGTGGTTTGAGGGGTGGGCGAAAAGGATAAAGGAGCGCATATGTTCAGTGATAGACAAAAATTAGACTACTGGTGGTGAGCATGATGAAGTCTATTCAG
>NW_025792765.1:0-2436 GCF_021613505.1 Equus quagga | reverse complement strand
CAAAGAGCAGGGCCTGGGTCTCCAGGCCACCCTCAAACCCCTCCAGCACAAACTCCTCCAAAGGCGCTGCCAAGACGTTTCCATTTCTGTGGGCTGGCATCCTGAGCCGGATGACACAGGGCAGAGATGGGCCTGGGGCAGGTCAAGGTCACAAGGTCACACCTCCCATGCAGCACAGGGACCCTTTGGTCCCTTGCTACCCACTGACCATGAGGCCACCAGTGGTCCAGTTCTCTTTCCAGATGACCTTGGACTGGCCTGAAAAGGAGACATTTCCTCTGATTCTCTAATTCGTAAATATGCGTGGAGCACTCACTCTGTAATAGACTCTGAGCTGTTGCTATGGCGTGGGGTGGGGGGAAGGGGTGTGCAAGGAGGCTGGCAGAGCTGAAAGCCCACTGTGTAAGAGTGTCCTTGCAGCCCCCTGTCCCTCCTTCTGAGGGAAACGCTCTCCCTCCCCACCAGGATGCTCCTGAGATGTGCCATTTCCACACCTTGCTCAAGTATGTAATCCTGCACTTTCTGTGCCTTATATTACTAGATCTTTCATTTCAGAAATGTTTATAGACTCCCTCCTGTCTACCAGCCTGGAAGTAGTGATGGTTCCATCTCCAGGCCAGGCTGGGAAGAGAGCGGGGACCAGCCCTCACCAGGTTACTGTGGCTGCTGTGTGTCTTTCTCTCCTGTGGACACAGAGCGCCATGTCAGCAAACTCTCTGAGTCTGGACCATGGTGGCAGTCCATTAACAGAGCTCTCTGCAACCTTGAAGACCTCAGGGGGCTCTCCCAATGTCCAGATGTTGGATAAATCATGGGAGGGGACAGCCCAGCTCCACCGTCTAAGAAGTAGCAGGACAGGGGCTGTGACATGTTCAGAAGATGGACTGTCCTCTCCCTCGTTGTCATTGCCGGCCCACATCCCGTGCCCCACTGATCCCCTGAGGGGTGGGTGCTTTAGGCAGCAGAGTCCTTTTCCATTTGCAACCAGAGAGATCTGGCCTTCTGTGTTGTCCCATCTGGGATTCCCTCAACTCTTTCTGCTCCCTGTCTTTGTCTGAGCACAGGCCTTCAGAGGGCTGGGAGCAGGGCTGTGCACTGGGTAATAAGTTGGTAACCAAGAGTGGTTCATGAAGCTGCTGTGCTGACAACACCGTGGGTGGGGGGGCGGCAGAAGGGGTCTGCTCTGCATCCTACTGGCAGTGCTCAGGGGACCCCCTGTATTCCTCCCCAGGGCTGACTCACACACAGTGGGGTCTCTGGTGGCTAGAGTGGCCCACCTGTCCACCACCATACACTTGAGTAGGAGATTTTCCTACTGTGAACTCAAAGGTTGTAAGTTTAATGGTTTTGTGCTCAATTTTTCTGGACAATTTCTCTTGACAAACCCTGAGCATGATAACAGAGTGACTACATAGGTTGTCCTTGTGGGAGGCTCACAATAAATTGGAATTTCCACCCCAATGACAACTTCTTTGATTTCTCAACAACGAAGAAGCAGGGCTCTCCAGCTTCCTGAGATGAGCCAGGGCTGTCCATGGGCATCAGTGAAATGAACCAGCCTTTCATCTGAGCCTCAGGAATGTGCTCAAGGTGATGAGGGGAGCTGGGTGACTGTGTGACCCTTGAAATGGAAACAAACTTGTCCTGATCTTCATTCCTAATCCTCCGTATATAAAGTGTGGTCCAGGGACCAGGACCATCACCATCATCTGGAGCTGGTTAGAAATCACAATCTCCAGCTCTACCCGCCTGCTCAATCAGAACCCGATTGTAATCCAGATGCTCAGAGGAGCAGTTTACAAGATAAGTTCAAAATCCTTGAAGCTGAGGCTTGGGATGGCCAGGTAGGAGAGTGCACATCACTTCAGCTGCTGCAAACAAGGTCTTAGTGCTTACTGTATACCACAGGCCTGCTGCCTCCCTTCCTCACATGGTCTCCTTCAAATCCTGGCAGCCCTGACCTCTGGCTACCTTGAACTTACCTTTTCCAGGTCAGGGTCAGAACTCCCCCAAGGCTCCACAGCCAGGATCTGCTCTCCCAGGGTCACCTCATCTCCTGACCCATGTCTGTGCTGATGGTAATGAGGGGTCACCAAGGACCCCCAGCCACTTTCCATTCAGCTCTGTCTTCCTGTGGAGTGAGGTGAGAGTGGGGAGGGGGCAGAGGAGGGAACCTAGTTTCCCAATGAGAGACTTGGTGGGCGCTCCAGATCCTGGCTTCTGGAAGCTCCTGGGTCTTGGTAGAAGCAGAGAAGGTGATCTGCTCACTTACCTGTCCAACCACGTCGTGTCCCGTCAGCCAGGCAGCATGTCAAAGTGCCTGCACCATGGGATCACTCTGCTGGGGACGATCTCTCCACCTGGCACAGCTGGGACTGGAGGCCTCAAATGGCCAATTAGGTGAGACCTGGGCTTCTGCAGTGCTCTGGGACTCCC
>NW_025792764.1:0-1160 GCF_021613505.1 Equus quagga | reverse complement strand
TATGGAGATTGCTTTAGGTAGTGTGCACATTTTAACTATGTTAATTCTTCCAACCCATGAGCATAAAATATCTTTCAATTTCTTCTTGTCCTCTTCAATTTCTTTCAACAAGTTCTTATCATTTTCAGTGTGCAGGTCTTTCACTTCCCTTGCTAAATATACTCCAAGTATTTGGTTATTTTTGTTGTAAATGGGATTGCATTCTTAATTTCTCTTTCTGCTAGTTCATTGTTAGTGTAAAATCACAAATCATTTTTGTACGTTGATTTTATACCCTGAAACTTTACCTGTTTATAATTCCTAATAGTTCCTTGGTGGATTATTTAGAGTTTTCTATATATAAAATCATGTCATCTGCAAATAGTGACAGTTTTACTTTTTTGTTTCCAGTGTGGAACCCTTTTACTTCATTTTCTTGTCTAATTGCTCTGGCTAGGATTTCCAATACTATGCTGAATAAAAGTGGTGACAGTGGGAATTCTTGTCTTGTTCCTGTTCTTAGGGACATAGCTTTCAGGTTTTCACCATTGAGTATGATGTTGGCTTTGGGTTTGTTGTATTTGGCATTTATTACTTTGAGGTACTTTCCTTCTATATCCATTTTATTGAGAGTTCCCATCATAAATGGATGCTGAATCTTGTCAAATGCTCTCTCTGTATCTATTGAGATGATCATGTAACTTTTATTGTTTATCTTGTTAATGTGATATATCACATTGATTATTTTTTGGATGTTGAGCTATCCTGCATCCCTGGAATAAATCCCACTTGATTGTCGCGTATGATCTTTTTAAAGTATTGTTGTATTTGATTTGTTAATATTTTGGTGAGGATTTTTGAGTGTATGTTCATCAGTGATATTGGCCTATTTTCCTTGTCTGGTTTTGGTATCAGGGTAACATTGTCCTTGTAAAATGAGGTATGACAAGACCCATCTTCTTCAATTTTTTTGAACAGTTTGAGAAGGATAGGTTTTAAGTCTTGTTTGAGTGTTTAGTACAGTTCATCAGACAAGCTGTCTGGTCTTGGTCTTTTGTTTTAAGGTTTTTGATTATTGTTTCAATCTTCTTAACTGGTAATCAATTTTTTTCAGACTCCCTGTTTCTTCTTGATTCAGTTTTGGGAGGTTGTATGATTCTAAGAATGTATCCACTTCCTCT
>NW_025792763.1:0-2858 GCF_021613505.1 Equus quagga | reverse complement strand
TTTTTTTTTTCTTCTTTTTAAACCATAGCAGAGACTGTTTCAGTCAGAGCGGGGACTTTCTTTTGGGAGTTTCTTGCTGGGCTAATAATTTTTTATGGGTAACACTGAAGATCAAGTTACATGTAACTTTTTAGTCAAGGAACAGCTAGTTGAGAATTTGGATAAGAGTTGATAGTCTAAGTGGAATTGCATATTTGAACATCTTTGTGGAGTTGGATGTTGTTGAATTTGCATAGGCAGCATGTGCTTTAAGATTTGGGAATAACGTATCTCATTATTGTAGTCTGAACACCTGCTATGTCTTGTGAGTCTTGAAACCTAATTGTGGGAAGAAATTTGAGGCTCATTTTCTTTCTCCAGTGGAACAAGTCCCAGTTCTTTCAGAGAGGACAGAGATGATGCCTTTCTTAAGGGCCAACAGTGAATCCCCTGCTTGTTCTGTTGTTTGCTTTGTTCTTGAGGGAATTAACGATGCTTTCTGGTACACAGTAGGCTTGCAGTAAGTGTTTGTTGAATGAGTAAACGAAATCTGTCTCCAGAAAAATGAGCCCTTAAACTGTCCGTCCCAATTGGGTGATTTTTGAATTCTTCTTTAAGAAAGACCCCATCCCCTGTCTCCGTTGGTTACAAGGTACTTGTTCGAATAAGCTTTCTGATGAAGATTTTTCTTTTTAATTTATATTTGCATAAATTTCCTCATTTCTGTTTCATCTCCTGTAGATCACTATAAGATACTTTTCTAGATCACTTTAAGATACTTTTTAAATCACCTTGCACTCCCGCTTACTGACATCATTCTAGTTCTGGGCTTTGTCAGTTAAACAATTAGAATGTCCTTTTTCTGTCTTGAGGCTTTCTCGACCTATACTATGTCCTGTGTACTGAAAAATTAACCTTCCTAAAGCGGTGCTGTGTTTTGGTGACTCCCCACTGACGCTACTGGATAAATCCCAGCTTTGAAGTCAGAGCCTTCTGTGATCTGGTCCGGGCTGGTCATTTGCCTTTGTTTTAAGTTGCTGTGCAGTAGACAGCCAGTGCTGTCGCTGTCTGGACTGCTCACGGCCTTGCACACTCACTGTGTGTGTTTTTGGCTTTGCCTAATCCCTTCCTTCTACTTGAGATGTTTAACTCTTCCTATCTGCTTCCTCAACAAAAGACAAAAACGGTTTTAGTTTCTTCAAGGTTTAGCTGAAATAACATTTCTACTATTTTAGCCAGCTATTCTACTTGGGAGTAGGATCTCTTGCTCATTATACTGCTATAGATCTTGGTGTGTATCACACACGTGATCCTATTTGGCCTTGTGTGAGTTCCTTTGCGTATATATCACATGGCTTCTAATAGAATATGAGCCTAGTGAGGGCAAAGAATGGGTTCATATCAGTGTACTTCCTTTCATATGCTAGGCACTCAATATATATTTGTTGAATGTTTGTTCTTTCTTGATATAATGAGATGATGAATTGACGACCTCAGATGTGTATGGATGAGATTTGTGCACCATACAGCTTTGCGAAATGTGAAATTGCCCTATAGATGAAGCGCAATCTGTTCTTTTGTGTATTTTACTAAAGAATGTCAACTGAATTCCTGTGGAAGGGGAAATGCTGATATGTCCTCCCCTGTCTTCAGGACACAGATGGCCCAGACGTGTTTGTGGCTCAGTGAAGATGAGGGAGCTGCTGAGCTGCCAGTCCACAAAGATTGATGAAATCTGAGAACTTCAGAGGAAAGAGCTGGCGTGGCACCAAGGCCATTAGCATATGGAATCCTTATCAAGTGTATCTCGGCTTACTTGCACATTGAATTTTCAGTTAGACTTCTTTTAGTTTACTTAATTACCTGCTTATAACAATTCAAATAAATCCTGAGAAGTTATGTTTTGTGTAGCTAGGGAGCTGACTTCATGTAGATTAACACTGGAGTCCAAAATCGGAGAGAAGGGAAGAGTCTCACGGATAAACTTCCCATTGTGTCTTTGTACTCAGTTCACTTTGGGTTCTGTCTAATGGAATGCAGTGCCTTAAAACATTACATGGTTGTGTTTTCAACTAGTTTTATCTTCTGTAGTATATTTATTTTCTAGAAGGATATATTTTAAATGTTTTGGCACCGATAAAATGTAGAGAAATGTAAATATAGTAGCAATTAGACAATTTCAATTTTAAGATGAGTAATTTCTCTTTCAGTGAAGAGAAGGTGAGTCATGTATGGTAATTTTTCTATTTAAAATGGGGTACTAGCATTATAGCATATGCATATATATTTTTCTTTAAAATCAATAAGTATTCAGTATTTAAACCTGGTTGTTCTTTAACATTTTCTAAAATTGATCTTCCCTTAATGGGCTTTCCGTAGATATGACACAAGTTGAGCCTCATGTTCAGTGATTTCTCTCCTATTTCGGAGCCCAGTAAATCTTCACTATGGCCATCACTCCGTCACTTAATCCACTTCATGTACTTACACTCTCAGCTATATCCTAGATTCAGTGTTCAAAGCCTAAAGTTCAGCCAAGTTCCCTCATTAGAATTCCCAGCTTTGGTTAGTCTCGTCATAGAATTTTGAGAGAAAAATCCCGAAGCTCACTCTTCTACATGAACCTCATAAAAGTTAGCATTTCCTAGCTTAGAATGGAACCAGGGACACAGTGTGAATGTCAGAGCCTTAGGACTTCTCCCCTCCTCACGCCTGAATTGTTGTAAGTCATTCTAGTTCTTCCACGCGGGATGCTGCCACAGAATGGCTTGATGAGCAGCGTGCAGGTCTGCGCCCAGGATCGGAACTGGTGAACCCTGAGTCACCGGAGCAGAGCACATGAACTTAACCAATCGGCCATGGGGCTGGCCAGCTAATTT
>NW_025792762.1:8787-9372 GCF_021613505.1 Equus quagga | reverse complement strand
CTCTCCCTCCTTCCCTGGCTTCCTTTTAGAGTATTTTTCCTTCTACTGGTTACTGTTATTGTGAAACAAATCTTCATGATAAAGCCATAATCTTTATCTGTACCATTCATTTTTGCCCTTCACTATAAGGATGAAGCTTTATATTCCATTTTTATCCTGATTGTATTAACCTTTAAATGTTTAAAAAAAAAAAGTCCAGAGTTAAAGTTTCTGTGTCTTTCTCCCAAGAAGATAAAAATCTTGCAATGCTTTTACTTGCCCCTTTTCTACTACACTTCTCCCCACTTCTATAATAAGCCATTTACTGGGTTTTCTTTTTTAAAATCTGGATCTAAAATTACAGACCCTTCTAAAATTTTTAAATTATTCTTCTCCTATTTCAAGAAAAAATTTTTGATGACTACATTAACCTCTACAACCCAATTCAACTGCTTCGATTTAGTTCTAATCTTACTGGTTTCCTTGCTCACTGCTATTTCCTATAGACCACAGTTCTTTCTCTTTTTTTTCCTTGAATTATTTTTTCTGACTCACATTAATTTGACTGAAATAACTTCCTCAAGTACAGTTTTCTTACAAGAGATG
>NW_025792762.1:0-8777 GCF_021613505.1 Equus quagga | reverse complement strand
TAATAAATCCATTCTAATATTCCTTATGCCAAGAACCAACTCAACACCATACCAAGGAAGTTCTGGAAACTCTGCTTCATTTACTGTAGGCTTTCATCACGTCCAGGGTTCAAAAAGCCATAGCAAAAAACTCTCAGAACCAATTCCAGTGTCTCTGCCAGACACTAAGTCCCGAGTCACAGGTGAGTACTCCTTTGTCAGTGAACTCCCTTCTCTAGCCTATTGTTGACTCTTCTCACTGCAAATTGAGTGTGTCTTCGAGATCCACTCACATTATCTTTTCCCCCATTCCTTCCTGATGATAGTAGCAAGCTTCTGCAATTCCTTTGGTGTATATGCTATTTATTCCTAGAATACGGCTCAGATCTCCCTTCTAAGGCTGGGCTCAGAGCTGACTCTAGCTATAAGCCTGTAGGTAATGAGGGATAGTGGAGGCAGGTTTGGAGGAGAACCAGCATCATCTTGTGAGGTATGTGCTTTGTATAAGGTCATTGCACACCTTTCAGGCAAGACGAGACTTTTCTTGAGGGGACAGAGCTGTTTCTGACAGGTAGTAGGGCTCAGGGAAATCAGAGGTTGAAGATTCCCAGACTCATTCACCAAAGCATCCCTCTCCCAGGTCGCGGCGTCCCTTTCCTTCCCTATCAGGGCCCTGACTTTGATGCAGGAGACCTGTTGAAGCTGTGCGTCGAGTCTCCTTTGCAGCTCTGCCCCCATGCAATCAGACCTGAGCTTGATTTTCAGGACAGTCCACAGGAGATAAGCCTACTTTTGACCTGCCATGGAGGCCTTCTGGCTTTTGAAGTATCCTTTAGGTTGGTAATTAACAGATATAAGCCTATCATTTTCTTTTCCCGTGGCCTCCCATGCAGTTATAAGGGACTATCCCACTCCACAATCCTAAAAATGATCAATGACCCCACACTGACTTAAAGAGGCAAGGGCTTGGTCTCCCAACATCTTGTCCTCCAAGTGTGCCCAATCCCAATTAATCGTAGATGAAAGCCTTAGAGACATGCTAGTGCCTGCCAAAGGTGCTTACCACCCACTTCCCACCAGTGATGGGGGTCCATCTTACTTTGAGAGACAGTAATACAACTCTTAGATCCCAACCTTTAGGTACTTTCTCTTCTCCAGCTTGGATTTGTCGATTTAAGCCCACTCTTGGCAGTCATGTGGAGTATTCCCAAGCCAAACCTCCCAGCTTTTGGAGGCAAGGTTAGGTGGGCATCAGGCAAATGATCCTGAAAAATTTACACACGCTCTCATCCAAACTCTCGGCCCCATTGGCTACAGGAAGATGAGGATAGCTATCTCCTGAGGACAGGCATAGATCACTCATTTATGAAGAAAGGTGAATGGCCAGGAAGCTTTATAAAGGAGGTCCACCCTCAGGAATAGTTATAAAAAATAAAAAACAAAACTATGACAAGAAGTAAACTTTTCATCCTTAAAACTTGGAAAAATTAATCGTATTGTCAATATTGAGCATTGGTAAGAATATCGGTAAGGTGCCATCAAATACAGTTGATGGGCAGCTATATCTGCATCAATCATAGATCATGTATTATCAATTATGACATATGATTTTTGGAGATTCAACATATTTGGAAAACAATTTGGTAGTGTCTGTCAAAATTTTATCTGCGCGGGGCCGGCCCCGTGGCCGAGTGGTTAAATTTGCGTGCTCTGTTTCAGCAGCCCAGGGTTTCATGGTTAGAATCCTGGGTGCGGACATGGCACCGCTCATCAAGCCACGCTGAGGTGGTGTCCCACATGCCACAAATAGAGGGACCCACAACTAAAAATACACAACTATGTACCTGGGGGCTTTGGGGAGAAAAAGGAATAATAAAAAATCTGAAAAAAACAATTTATATGCCCATATCCTTTGACCCGGTGATGTCACTTCTAGAGATCCATCCTACAGAAATATAAGGAAATAGGAGCTATGCACACACATTCACAAAAGGATGCTAGTTGCAGCCTTGTTTTAAGAACAAAACATCAGAAGCACTCTGACCCTCCATCAATAAAGGAATAATTACATAATTTATGGAAAATTCACCACCATGAAACCAGCAAACAGAGTTCAATATACTGAATTGGAAAGATGATCAATGAAACAGCAAACAATGAACCATATGTAGATCATAATCTTACCTATGTTAAATCACTCTGCATATTTATAAAAGCATAAGAAAAGGTTTGAAGTTTACACATTGCATCATTAACAATACTTATCTCTGGGGAGACAAATAGGTTTGAAGCAGGTGGCGTTGAAGTAGACTCTTACTTTTGCTGGATATGTTTCTGTATTGTCTGAATTTTTATGATGATCATATATTATTATATAATTATATAACCTGTGCTCACTTTCCTTGCGAGATTTTACGATTGCACTAAGGAATTTCTCTATGTATCTGCATTTGTGCAGGAATTAGGGAATTCATTATACTGGCCAATAATAGCAGTCTGCTGTTGAATTAATTTTTGACTTGTTCCAATACTTATCAATTGGAACAAGTTGTGTAATTATCCAATAACCCAATTCTTATTAATGCTAAAAGAGAATTACATGCTTTTATTTCCTAACGGGAAGCAAAAAAAGATGCTGTGATGTGTTCATTTCCTCTAACCAATGTTTACTGGAGGCCTTCCATGTGCCAAGCTCTTTGCTAGGGTTTGGGTGTACATGGTCCCTGCTCCAAACTAGTGAGAATATAGATTGTAGTGAAGAAACAAGCAAATAAATAAATAATAGTAAAACAAAGTACGTTTTGATATGTGGCAAGTGCTAGAAAAGAAAACATGAATATTGTAAAGCATGAATTCTAGGGGGCAGGATGGAGGCTGGGTTAGAGAGAGTGAATGACACCAAAGCCTGTGCTCTCTCCCTTTGCAGGGGAAGAAAATATTTTCCTTCTACCCCTTTAGGTTCTTGGCTGAGACACCTTGTAATAAAAAGCAGATTAACAGGAGAGAAAAAATAATTTTAATTACCTACATCCATATGTATGGGAGCACCACAAAGATATGGGGCTCAAAAGGCAACCAAATGATGGGGACTTATTTACCATTCTGAGCTGAGGAAAGAGAAGTGTGGGGCTTCAAAGTGGGCAGGCAATTCACGGGAAGGTGAGGCAAGGAGATGTTTGTAAACAAAGACTGCCCTGCAGAGAAGTCCCTCAGGTGGAAAACTGTTCTGTGGTACTAGCCTCTTCCTGGTACAGGCCTTCTCTCCAACGTCAACTTCATTTACCAAAGAATAACTGCTACTCTGTTTTCAGAGCTTCTCCTTGTCTGCACTTTCTCAGAATAATCAGCTCAAAATAATCCTTATGCCAAAGAAGCATACTGGAGTGGCATATTCTGCTACCCTTCACAGCATACCTCCCTGCTTCTACTAAATGGCAGATAACTGGAGACATCCCCCAGAGAGAAGTGATGATGGCACCTGCAGCCCTGTGGATGTTCCCGATGCTGCTGTGGCTCACAGGTGAGTGGCCTGGAAGCAGGGCTGGGCCAGAGCAGGAGGCCTGTGCAGCCCTGAGGATCATTGCAGAGGTAGGACAAGCAGACAGAGGCTCGACCATGTGCCATGGACTCTGAGTTAAAAGGCCCCTGCATGTTTTGGGTTCCACATGGACCACCATCAGTCTGGGTGGAGGAGTACACATGGAAGGAAATTAAGAGACAAATAATTAGTCTCTCCTGAAGACTTTCTTTCAGACAAAGTGAGAAATTCTTGGAAAGAGGCCTCGTATCCTCCACAGGTCTGCTTGCTTTGTCCACAGCCAGAAATTGGGGTGCTGCAGGCAATGCAGCATCCTCCTCTGAGAAAACAGGCCTGGCTGTGCCATTTCTGCTCAGAGAATCTACTTCTCTCTTTGACAGGAGATGGGAATGCTGACTGGATGTCACTTTGTCTTCCCTCATGGATCTTCAGCATCACAGTTTCCCTCCAAAGGATTCATCCTGGGCCAGATACCTCATTTTTTTTTGCTAACACAGCCCCGCATATGCTGCACTTCTTGCTACACAACCTGGTTCTCGATGTGCACAAAGTTGGGGCCGTGAGCTGAGACCCGTGGACTTTGGGGATATGGATTTTGAGGACTGGATAGTGGATATCCAGGGCAAGTCTTGGAATGCAAATGGCAGGGGTGGGAGGGTTACAAAGAACCCTCCTCCACCATCCCTTTTTCACAGCTCAGGGCAAAATTCAGAGAGTCCCCATCAAGTGGGAGAGATAAACCATGTAATAATAAAAATGATGGTGGTGATGATAGGAAATATTTATTAGTTCAGGCCATTGATATTAAAATATAATATGTAATAATATTGTTTAATAGATAATACAATAACAGTGTAGGCACTGTTCTAAGTAGTAGTTCAAGGAGGATGGACACAGGTGATACGTGGAGAGGGCTTCATGAGAAGAGCTGACCCTGTGCTCTCTGCTGGGGCTGGGTGGGGAGAGCACTTCAGGCTGCAGCATTGGTGGAGGTTCCATACAGTCGCTGGGATGCTGTTTAAAGGATGGGCAGGATTTGGAAGCTGCCTGGACCAGGAGCCTCTCTTTCCCACTACAGCAGAAGCTCTCTAAGGACAAGGTCTGCATCTTGTTCCTCCCTCTTCGCTGCCACTCTGCACTTTGAACACATACTTCTTGAATGCAGGCAGTCAACCTTCCTTAGTGCCTCACCCAGTGCCCAGCAAACACGTGTTGGACTAAACCGGCTACGTGTAGGGACCTCTGCATTGGGTTATGTGAGCAAGCCTGGTTCAGCTTAAAACCAGACCGGCTGTGGCCACATTCATCAGGACTGTGGCTTCACTTTCCCTGGCACGAGTCTGGGCCTTTGCCTTCTCCCAGCCAGGACTCAGGTAGGACATTTCCATGTGGAAGGTGAAGGCAGTTTCTCTTCCTGTCCAAGCCTCTGCTGGAGGCCAGAGCAGGGCACATTCGGAAGGTGCACAGAGGGCGGGGGACACTGGGGTGACCCAGGGCTTGCAGCAGACACTGCTGTGGCTCCTTTTGTTCCGGAGGGTCCAGCCTTCCTCACATTGTGGCTAGGCTTGTAATTAGCTGCTTACACTGTTCAAGCCCAATTTTTAATAATAGTTGCCCTGTAGGGTTGTTTGGAAAACTGGAGATTACAGATATAGATATATTACAGTATAGTATAATAAAGTGTTAATAAGTAAAAGTTGCTACAGTTATTTTTGTCTGGAAAAGAAACAGCAGCCATGACTAGTGGAAGGGCAACACTGTGGTCAGCAATTAACACAACAGCAAAAAAAAAAAAAATCATTTAGTGCCAGAGGCACATCTGGTACCCACAACTTTCCCTAGGGGTTGGGGGGGCAGTAGCCAAGGTCTTTCAGGGCTCCAGGGGCTATGAGAGCTGCCCAGGAGCTTGGGAATGCCTCTGTCCTGCTGGTGCCGCCAGATCACAGGTCTGTACCCACTCCACTCCCCACTCGCCCCTTGACACCCGGTCCAAACTGGTGCTCAGGACCTTTGCAAACCCTTTGCTTTCTACCCCTCACAGGCTCTTAGAAGGCTCCTGATGGGGCAGCGGGAGGGCTGGGGTGTGGAGAGGAGGGAGAGAGCATTGCTGCGGGGCCTTAAAGGGCCTTCACGTGGCGGAGGAGTCTGCCTAGTTGTTCTGAGTGCTCAGAGGTTCACACATCTAGCCTGTCAGATGCCCCCGTGGCTGTTCCTGTTCTTCCAGCTACTCGCTTCCTACAGGATCCAGCCCAGAACCACCCACCATCCAAACCACTGCTTCCCGCCTGGGCTCTCCTTGAAATACTGAGTCCTCATGCTCCCTCTCTCTATGGGCCCTACACACAATTCAGGCATCGCTGGGTGTCTGGACACACTGCCCCCAGATATGGTACCTTGGCATCTTAACTATCTTGAGTTTTAAAAGACACAAAGGCAGGAAGGTCACTCCGACCTCTCCTCTCCCCCTTCTTCCCTGAAACAGCTCATAAAACTCCCTGTGAAAGGTCCCCACCCTGGACCAGGAGGAGGCAAGATCTTATTGCCAGAGATGGGGAATTTGGGGCCAAGAAATCTGTGCAAACACACCTTGTTAGACTGACCCTTTCCCTCCTAGTTACTTCTTCCCCATTTACTGCCTCTCGCCCAAACCCCTTTGTCTTGTCAAGTCTTCACAAATTTATTGCTTCGTTGTCTAAGAGATATAAAAGCTTCCTGCTCTGGTCACTTCTTCTGGTCTTCATTTTCTTGAGAAGGCTCCCATGTACACGTAAAAATCCAGTAAAATTGACGTGCTTTTCTCCTGTTCACCTGTTGTGTCAGTTTAGTTTTCAGACCCGTCCAAGGACCCTAGGAGGGACGAGGAGAACTTCTTTCTTTCCTACGTCCTCAAAAGGACAGCGTCACCGGGGCGGGCTGTTTTGAACTGGAGATATCTGGAAGGGGTGAAACAGCACAGAAATGCTGTGTTGGTGTCTCAGGGAAGGTGTTGAAGGCTTTTCTTCCCCATTCCTTCCTTCCTTCCTCCTTCCCCCAGGACTGGTCTTCAAACTGGGTAAGAATTGCTTCAGATGACAGCTGCTGGTTGAGTCCACGGTGCTAGAGCCAGGTCCATCTTCTCCAAGGGGTTTGGCTTAAGGGTTATTTCTCATTTTACTGAAGAAAATATTCATTATCATTCTCTTGCCCTTCCCTCATCCTTTCATCCAGTTACTTTGCTAAGTTTTCCTATGACAAACAATGTCTCACATTTTATCTTGTCGGTCACTACAGTTATTTCCCTTTACCATGAAATATTACCAAAATATTTGTAAACAAATAACTTGTTTTGGAATTGCTAAACAAAACAAAACCCCTCCTGAGATGACTGAGAATATATCCTAGCACTAAATGATCAAACATCAGTGAACTGATTTATCTTTCAAAATGTATTGCTGGGGGCTGGGCCAGTGGCATAGTGGTTAAGTTTGCATGTTCCGCTTCCACGGCTCGGGATTTGTGGGTTCGGACCCCGGGCGCAGACATGGCACTGCTTGTCAAGTCACACTGTGGTGGCATCCCACATAAAGCAGAGGAAGATGGGCACGGATGTTAGCACGGCAACAACTTTCCTCAAGCAAAAAGAGGAAGATTGGCAACAGACATTAGTTCAGGGCCAATCTTCCTCATAAAAGAGTATTGCTAAAGGATACATATTTTTTAAAGGTAAAAATCATGATTCTCATACACATCTAAAATGAATATGTGTAGGAGGTTTTATTTAATTATTTAATTCATTAATTAATGAGGGAATCAGTAAGATATTGTAACTCGTTCAAAGGAGAATTCAAAGTGATAGCTAGTCATCTAGCTAGCTAGAGGAGAAATGTGGAAATGACTAGAAAATCGATGCCAAACTGGCTTTTCCCACAAGGTTCGGGAGAAAAACCATTGTTCCTTCACTGGATGGAACTCATTTGCACATTTCTAGACAAGAGTTGTTTGCATTGCTCTCAGTTATCTACCATTGATAGAGTTGTAAATAGCTCAAAAAAACAGCAAAGGAGGAGATAATCCAGAAGGATGCACAAGACAGAACACTCAGTAATCATTTTTCACTATTTCAAAGTCTTCCACAAATTTTAATGAATGTTAAGTCAGGGTACTTAACTCTTTGTCCATGTACTCAGTTATATTTGTTAAAAAATAATCTGATACTTCTGGCATGGCTTTTTATGACTTATTATTCAAAATTATGAGGAGGGGAGTCCTAGTTTTGTCTTGATGTGTGCAATTCATTACCTCTAAAGTTCACGTTTGAGAGAGAAGTAATTATCACTGTAAAAACTTATTTTCCTGCTAATCTGAATATGTTTATGTAAGCGTATGCTCCTGAGGAATAGGACTGTCGGACACATCAATGTTAGGGCTGTCAAACAAAACACAGGATTCTCAGTGAAATTAGAGTTTCAGACAAACAACAAATAATTTCTAGAAGAAGTGTGTGTCAGATATTCTAAGACAAAGGAAAAGCGATGGCTGGGCGGGCAGGTGCCACTTCTCCCTCACCAGGCGAGGTTCACTTTGCTTTTCCAACTGCAGAGAGATGGCAGTATCAGGACGCAGAATAAGAGGAAAGTTGTTGTTTTTTTTTAACTTTACTTTTATTACCTATTATAGGCAAGGAAAAGATTTTCTTGACCCTCTTAGGGTCCCTGGCTGGATCTGAAAATTAAACTGACAAAAACACATGAACAGGAAAAAAGCATACAAGGGTATTTAACTTAACTTTTACTGTGGTTATAACCTAACACCCGAGGACTGTGTCACAGCCCCGCGTGAGATCTCTGCAGGCTTCCCAGGTGGAGTAAGATCAAACGCCTCCACTTTGTGCCCTGATGATATGGCCCCTGCCTCCCTTTCCAGGAAGAAAGTTCTGCTATGTGTTAGGCCCTGGATGAACCTTAAAAAATGTGCGCTACTTGAAAACATACGCAAAGGCCACAGGTTCTGTGATTCCATTTGAATGAAATGTCCAGAATAACAAATCCACAGGGAAAGAAAACAGATGAGGTGTTTCCGTGGACTTGGGTTAGGGCAAAGCAGAGAGCGAATGAATATAGGTTTCCTTTGGGGGTGTTGAAAATGCTCTGGAAAATTAGATAGTCGCGACAGCCACACAAACTTATCATTGTCCTAAAAGTCACTGAATTGTATACTTTAAAATACTTAAAATGGTGTATTTTACATTAAGTAGATTTTCTTTAGTAAAAATTTAAAGTTA
>NW_025792761.1:0-25447 GCF_021613505.1 Equus quagga | reverse complement strand
TAGGGAAGATGGAACACTTCCTAACACATTCTATGAGGCCAACATCACACTGATACCAAAACCTGACAAGGACACCACGAAAAAAGAGAACTACAGGCCAATATCACTGATGAACACAGATGCAAAAATTCTAAACAAAATTTTGGCAACCAGAATTCAGCAATTCATCAGAAGAATCATACATCAGGATCAGGTGGGATTCATACCAGGGACACAGGGATGCTTCAACATCCACAAATCAATCAATGTGATACACCACATCAACAAACTGAGGAATAAAAACCACATGATCATCTCAATAGATGCAGAGAAGGCATTTGACAAGATCCAACAGCCATTTATGATGAAAACTCTGAACAAAATGGGCATAGAAGGAAACTACCTCAACATAATAAAGGCCATATACGACAAACCCATAGCCAACATCATACTCAATGGGCAAAACCTGAATCCCATCTCCCTGAAAACAGGAACGAGACAAGGATGCCCTCTATCACCACTCTTATTTAACATAGTACTGGAGGTCCTGGGCAGAGCAATCAGGCAAGAAAACGGAATAAAAGGAATCCAAATAGGGAGGGAAGAAGTGAAACTCTCGCTGGTTGCAGATGACATGATCTTATATACAGAAAACCCCAAAGAAGCCAACTACAGCAAAGTTGCAGGGTATAAAATCAATTTGCATAAATCAGTAGCATTTCTATACTCCAGTAATGAACCAACAGAAAAAGAACTCAAGAATACAATACCATTCACAATCGCAACAAAAAGAATAAAATACCTTGCGGTAAACTTAACTAAGGAAGTGAAGGACCTATATAATGAAAATTACAAGGCCTTTCTGAGAGAATTGGATGACGACATAAGGAGATGGAAAGACATTCCATGTACATGGATTGGAAAAATAAACATAGTTAAAATGTCCATTCTACCTAAAGCAATCTACAGATTCAATGCCATCCCAATCAGAATCCCAATGACATTCTTTACAGAATTAGAACAAAGAATCCTAAAATTCATATGGGGCAACAAAAGACCCCGAATTGCTAAAGCAATCATGAGAAAATAGAACAAAACGGGAGGAATCACAATCCCTGACTTCAAAACATACTACAAAGCTACAGTAATCAAAACAGCATGGTACTGGTACAAAAACAGGTGCACAGATCAATGGAACAGAATTGAAAGCCCAGAAATAAAACCACACATCTATGGACAGTTTATCTTCGACAAAGGAGCTGAGGGCATACAATGGAGAAAAGAAAGTCTTTTCAACAAATGGTGCTGGGAAAACTGGAAAGCCACATGTAAAAGAATGAAAATTGACCATTCTTTCTCATCATTCACCAAAATAAACTCAAAATGGATTAAAGACCTACAGGTGAGACCTGAAACCATAAGGCTTCTGGAAGAAAACGTAGGCAGTACACTCTTTGACATCAGTATTAAAAGGACCTTTTCGGACACCATGCCTTCTCAGAGAAGGGAAACAATAGAAAGAATAAACAAATGGGACTTCATCAGACTAAAGAGCTTCTTCAAGGCAAATGAAAACAGGATTGAAACAAAAAAACAACCCACTAACTGGGGAAAAATATTTGCAAGTCATATATCTGACAAAGGCTTAATATCCTTAATATATAAAGAACTCTCGCAACTCAACCAGAAAACATCAAAGAACCCAATCAAAAAATGGGCTGGAGACATGAACAGACATTTCTCCAAAGAAGATATACTGATGGCCAATAGGCCCATGAAAAGATGCTCATCATCGCTGATCATCAGGGAAATGCAAATCAAAACTACACCAAGATATCACCTTACACCCGTTAGAATGACAAAAATATCTAAAACTAATAGCAACAAATGTTGGAGAGGTTGCGGAGAAAAAGGAACCCTCATATACTGCTGGTGGGAATGCAAACTGGTGCCGCCACTATGGAAAACAGTATGGAGATTCCTCAAAAAACTAAAAATAGAACTACCATACGATCCAGCCATCCCACTACTGGGTATTTATCCAAAGAGCCTGAAGTCAGCAATCCCAAAAGTCCTGTGCACCCCAATGTTTATTGCAGCACTGTTTACAATAGCCAAGACGTGGAAGCAACCTAAGTGCCCATCAACAGATGAATGGATAAAGAAGATGTGGTACATATATACAATGGAATACTACTCAGCTGCAAAACAGAACAAAATCATTCCATTTGCAATAACATGGATGGACCTTGAGAGAATTATGTTAAGTGAAATAAGCCAGCGAGAGAAAGATAATCTGTGTATGACTCCACTCATATGAGGAATTTAAAACTATGGACCAAGTACAGTTTAGTGGATACCAGGGGAAAGGTGGGGTGGGGGGTGGGCACAAAGGGTGAAGTGGTGCACCTACTACATGACTGACAAACATTAATGTACAACTGAAATTTCACAAGATTGTAACCTATCAATAACTCACTAAAAAAAAAAAAAAAAACTCAAAAAAAAAAAAAAAAGCCAAATGGTCAGCAGCTACCACGGCTGCCAGGGGGTTTTCCTTCAGGGAAACCATCTCAAACACTAGCTATCTCCTACACGAATTTTGAGTGTTTTGGACATTTCCTGATTGGCAGGAAGGATGTTTGAACAACTTATTCGAGAGCCCCGTGTTTCCTCTTTTCATAATTGAGCTGATAATATCAATAATTTAGAGCATCTTGGCAACTCCTTGCATTTTGGCTTCAGCAGGGTGTCATTTCAAGTTCTACCAGGCTCTGCACACAGCAAGGAGCCCAGTGGAGGGGGTGACGTGACTAGCAAGTCTATTTGCCGTCAGCTGTAGGGACGCCTTCCTCATCCTGGAAGGTGTGTCCATTGATGATATTACCAGTGACTTGCTTTTTCACATCAGGTTCACTGGTCCATCACTGGGTTAACCATGGCAGAGGAGGGAAATCACTTGAATTTGGCCTAGACTCTTAAGTTAGACGTCTGTAAGTGGTTTCACATTATGTGGGACCGTAAGGCTAATGTTAATACCATCAGGTCTGAGGTGTTGATATGTGTGTCAGAAATTCAAGTCAATTTATCACCCTGAGCAATAAAAATCAGCCTCTGCAGATTGAGGTTTAACATGGGCAGAGTAAGGAGTGGCCAGATTTGTAGTTGGACATTTGAGAGGCAAGATATTCCCAGAAATCTTTAAGACACAGAGGGCAACCTTGGATAAGGGGTTGGTGCTATTGGTGGGACCAACAGCTAGATCATGGGTAACGGCCCAGGATCTGTAAAGATGTACAGACGGGTTGGATTCTGGGCTAAGAAAGTTTCTATTCCTAACATGACTGCTGTTTGACTGATCACTCTGAGGCTTCAGTCCATTCTTTGATCAAGGATGGCCTGTCTGATGTAGTGACAGAAGGCAGCATCTCTGCAGTGGACTCCGTCGGGTGGGGTGGTGCACACTGTCCATAAAGTTTATGAACACCCTAGTCACACATGTGCTCCTAAGTGGCTCTCCAAGTGGGCAGTGTGTCTAAAATGGAAATGATCTCCTCAGAATGGGTCACATCAGAGAAGAACGAAGCACTTCCGACTGTTCATGGGATATTCCAGAGGAGCAATGTTTGGCTCCATGCTGTAAATACCTCTCTCTTCAATGAGGAGGCTTTTGATTAGAAAGCCTGGGGGGGGTCCTGCATTCATGACTTAAGGCAAAATGAGAAGTTTGCTTGCAGGATCATCCACTCAGGCCCTGGAAGGGACTCCATTTACATAGAGACTCTGTCAGTTGCCAGCAGTAGCTTCTCTAATTGTGTGCAGCACCCTGTGAAGAGAATAGTTCTGGTACAAGAATGCCTTGGGTAATTTATGTCCACCATGGGGGTCTATAGACGCTTGGATGCTCAATGAGAGGCTGCTAAGGTATCTTTGAGAAGGACTGTGGGGAGGGGGACACTAATGGAATGTTATTTCAAAGATTCCACAGCCTTTTGTTTCCCAGTTCAATGTAAGTCAATCTCTAATTGTCGTGTGAATAAGTAAGCAAGCAGATCTGATAAATTTGAGACAGCTGCGTCACTGTGGCTGACAGAATGTGCCCATGACATGGGTTCTACTACTGATTCTGTCACCCTCTCAGCTCACAGTCCCCTCCTGATGCCTCAGAGAAAATGTAGAGACGAGTGGACTTCCAAAGATTTTTCCAAGTAAGCAGACACAGAGTAGGCTTGAGTAGGGAAGTGAAGAGATGGAAATGGTCTATGGATGGCACTGGAAAGAACTGATGCTGACGCACATGGACGAGGATGTCCCCAGGCGGATTCTGCTTGGGAGACACTTTAATGTTTCAGACTGCAGAATTTCCAAAGAGCTGTCCACGAACCTGATTTAGACTCAAAGACAGAGTCTGTGAGCCCTCTCACTTCACTCCGGTTGTGAGTATGAGCTGAGGGCAGGTGCAACCCTAGGGGGTGTTTTCTCAAATAAGACAAGGTTGCAAGAAAGGCCTGTTGAGGGCTGAGTCCTTCTCCTCACTCCTGCAATCTTCCTAAGAAGGATCCCACAGTGGTGGAAAGATTTGACCACACAAAAATCCAGGTTCAGGAAATCTTGACATTCTTCTAGCATATGAAAGCAATTACAGTATTCACTTTCTAATAATTACATATATAACACACATATAAAATACTTAAGTGCCCTCATGAGTCCTCAGAAATGTTAGGAATACTGCCATTAAAAGATGAAAAAATCCCATCACCTCAAAAGAACAATCCTGTGGTGTTCATTTGAATGGAAACCCTCCAATTCATAAGTTCACACTAAAAAAAAAGAAAGGAAAACATCCTGTCCCCTTTGCTGTTTAAACCTGGCAGCTGTTACGGCTGTTCCCCAGTTTTCCACACCATGTGCTGGATGTCTAAGCATACGGAAATGAAACATGTCATCACCTACCTGGGCTCCGGGGCTTTCTGGATCATTGACATTAAAGACTTCCAGCCACTCCTGTGATGAAAAGATGTTGAGAATTTCCCATTTCTCCTCTTGCACTTAATTAGGATGTTACTAAAAACCAAACCCTCTCTCTGCAGCTCACTCAATTATTCCTGGGACGGTTGCCTCTAACCAGCCAGAGCTCTTTGTGCTGTTTCCACGGGGAGATCACAGCAGACTCACAGAGATGTCACTCTACTCATAGAACTCACTCAGGATGAGCTAGAACAGGGCAGGTGAAGGCAACTGTCTCTCTAAGTGGGAGGAACTCCATGGTTTACTGGGGTGCATGTTGCACACTCCAGTCTGTAGAGCAGCAAAACGAAAATGCCAAAAACGATAACATTTTAAATATTTGATGGTAATAAAAAAATCCTCTCAAATGACATTAAAAACAAAAGACAATACAAATACATATGGATTAGATCAACAGGAAGTCTCAAGTCCCAATAATAATAATGACATCCTCGCTCACTCCTACACTCATAGAAAAGATACAAACACACCTCAGCCTACTAGCTTAATGCTATTCTTTAGTTTTCTTCAAAGGCCTTACTTCTATTCTATAAAACAAAGCTTCACTGCGTCCATCACTTCTGCTTTTCCATAAACATGGAAGCACCAGGACTGCCAGGACTTGTATGTTTCATGCTCTGTATCCAGATCCCACTGTGTCTCAGCTCTGCTACAGTGTGTACACTGACTCCACACTGCATGGCTTGTGGGGGATGCTGAAACTGTACCAGCAAGAGCACAGTCTCGGAGAAGGAAAGGCTTCAGATTGGCACACTGGTCCTATTTCCCTGGCTGGGTTTGCATTGACTCACAATTTACCTAAACTCAAAGGCCTCAGCTAAGTCTAAAGGAGATAGTGAAAATATTATGTAGGATTCTAAGGAGAGAAGTTATGTATTTCAATGAGGTACTTCACAATAAACAGTGTCCAATTCACCATAGGAAATACATCAGTGTTTTGACTGTAAGTAGGAAAGGCCAAGCTGTTCCAGAGGACCAGGAACTGGCTGCATCCACTGCAAGGCCAAGTCTTACCCTGCTGAAGAGAAAAGGGTCCAACAGCTTGTTCATTAAAAGTACACAGTTTCCAAGACAAAACTAACAATATTTTGTGACCATAGAGGTAAAAATGATAAAGGATAAAACGCCACGTCATAAAAATGGCCATTTTCCTCCTTCTTATGAAAACGACTGACTGGAACTTCTTAAAAATTAACTTACCTTCATTATGCTGTTTTTGCCTTCTAGAAAACAATGATTTGGTTCACAAAAAAATTTTTTACAGAAGTTACAATTAAGTTGACCTGCTCACATCATTGAATACAGAAAATAACCTGCCTCCTTGAATTGCAGTCAAATCCACAAACACAGGCCAAAATCTTGTAAGAAGTCCTTTGAGCACTGTTACTGTTACACCTCAAGGTCCTTTAGGTCTGTGGTCATTCTTACTAGAACTCCTTACACCCCTCTCTGACTGCAGGTGCAATCCTGCAGGTCACTGGAAGAGGGCACTGAAGAAAAATATGGTGGTTAATTTTGGGGTTAAAAATGAATGAGAAATTATTTTCATGACAAAATTATAACTGTAAAAGAATAAGAAATACAGTTTAACTGATGAAGAAATACTCAATTGGTCCGCACATGATAAAATTGACTCAAAATGTATAATGATTAGATGAAGAACCTTGCGAAGTATATCTGAAAATCCATAATCATAAATGATATTAATAGTCTGTAAAAATGAAATCCACAATAATATTTATTAACATAGGATGGACTGGAACAGTTGATAAAATATATCAATGAAACAACTAGAGAAGTGTTCATTTCGGAAACAGATGGACATAGATTTTAAAGATTTTATTTATTTTCCTTTTTCTCCCCAAAGCCCTCAGGTACATAGTTGTATATTCTTAGTTGTGGGTCCTTCTAGTTGTGGCATGTGGGATGCCACCTTAGCGCGACTCGATGAGCTGTGCCATGTCCGCTCCTAGGATTCCAACCAACGAAATCCCAGAGTGCGTGAACTTAACCACTCAGCCACGGAGCCAGCCCCTAGACATAGTTTTATTGATGTACACTCAAAGGTCATTGACAACACATTGGGGGAATACATTGAAGCTACAAGTAACAAGAAACACACAGTCTTCCAAACATGAGAAAGGTGATTGTTCTCACATGGAAGAATGGGTCAAGGCAGCTGCTGCACAAGGCAGCAGAGAAACAAACTCACAGGTTCTTTTTATGTCCCATTGGAGATGCCATGGTGAAGCAGGAAAATGTGCTCACTAGCACTATGAACAGCAAAGGTGTTTCCTATACACGTTAGACTTTACTCAATTATCATCTAGGGAAAAGGGGAGTCAGAGAATACTCCCAACCACAAAGGTCTGAATTGGCTTCCTGGTGGACACAAGAGGCCTTACAGAAAGACCCTAACTCGAATGGATCTTTGATGTGAAACTAGTGGAAAATGCATCTCTAACAAAATGGAAATCAACTAATTTCTTGGTGGTTTCCAAGATACTCTTGACAAGAAGGGCAAAGAATCCAGAAAAAGGGATGGAAGGTGTGTCCTTGAAGCTCCTATGCAATTGTCTCCCTCCCTGTGTGGTGGCTCGAAAATCGGCCTAAGGCCTTGTGTGCTCTGCCTTCCAGATCTCATGCAAGTGAGGCCATTGGTGGATTCCAACAAGGAACCAGCTATGGGACGGATTGTTAAAGATCTAGCTCTTCAGATTACCCTCACTGACATAATGCAGTACAAGGGTGATGTGTCCAGCTCTAGATTTTGTTGCCTGCCACAGGCCTCTACTTAATTCAAAGTCTATTCACCAAATACCAGTCAGAAGGAAGGACAAACTGCATAGGCCCAAATACAAAAATAACAATTCACAGGAAGTACACTCTTGGATAAACTTGCCAAACATAAATTTTCCCCAACTGTTTAATAGCACAGAAAATAAAAACAGGCTTCTCCACCCACCACCCCCAGAAAGGAGCTTTCTCTGAAACATGTACAATATGTACAATGGATGAAGCACATGCAGGAACTGTAATACAAGGCCAGTAAGAAAATCACAACAAATACAAACTGTCATTTTTCAATACCCCCTTCACACAGAACAATTAAAACATTACTAAAAAAACTAAAGATAAAAAGTTAACTGATTTCAGGGAAATGCACTACCTATGAATCTTATTTACTATTTATGAAGGATGACTAGCAGAATGACCTCACCTCAATATTCATTTCTGAAGTAATTTATAGAAATCCATAGTCTAATCTTGCACTTTAAGAAAGGCTAGATAAATACAATATATTTACCACTTTTATAATGACTCTTTCCTGTTGAAAGTTTTCTAGAACCTCATATACAAATTAATTTCCATGAAGCTTTCTCATATGACTTACTTTTACATTTCTTTTTGGTGGGAGTTTCACATAGAAGGGTGTAGGCCAACTGAAGTCTTTCTCATGCTGTGAACATTCAAGACGTTTTTATCCAGTGAGTCCTTTCATGCCTTCAAGAAAGAAGTGCGATGACAAAAGTCCCAAATTGTTTCTATCTACCTGGTTTTACCTCTAGTGTGCGTTCGTGCATATCCTCAAAAGTTTGCATGAGGCGTCTACTTAATTCAAAGTCTATTCACCAAATACCAGTCAGAAAGAAGGACGAACCGCAAAGGCCCAAATACGAAAATACGAATTCGAGTTTGTTTCTCTGCTGCCTTGTGCAGCAGCTGCCTTGACCCAGTTCTTCCATGTGAGAACAAGCACCTTTCTCATTCAAAGCCTTTCTCACGTTCCTCACATTCACAGGCTTTCTCTCCAGTATGACTTCTTAAATGGACTCGAAGATATCTGGAAGCAGTAAAGGCTTTATTGCATTCTTTACATTCATAGAGCTTGTCTCCAGTGTGAGTTCTTTCATGTTTTCGAAGAGAACTGGAACAAATGAATGCTTTACTGCAGTTTCTATATTCATAGGGTTTCTCTCCAGTATGAGTTCTTTCATGTCTTTGCAGATGAGTGGAACAAGTGAATGCTTTACTGCATTTTTTACATTCATAGGGTTTCTCTCCAGTATGAGTTCTTTCATGAACTCGAAGATAACTGGAGGAAGTGAATGCTTTACTGCAGTTTTTACATTCATAGGGTTTCTCTCCTGTGTGAGTTCTTTCATGTTTTGAAAGAGAATTCGTAGAACTGAAGGCTTTAAGACATACTTTACATTCAAAGGGTTTCTCTCCAGTATGAGTTCTTCCATGTATTTGAAGAGAACGGGAAGAAGTGAATGCTTTACTGCAGTTTTTACATTCATAGGGTTTCTCGCCAGTATGAGTTCTTTCATGTCTTCGAAGATGACTGGAACAAGTGAATGTTTTACTGCATTTTTTACATTCATAGGGTTTCTCTCCAGTATGAATTCTTTCATGAAGTCGAAGAGAACTGAAACAAGTGAATGCTTTACTGCATTTTTTACATTCATGGGGTTTCTCTCCAGTATGAAGTCTTTCATGTCTTTGAAGATTACTGGAAGAAGTGAATCCTTTACTGCATCTTTTACATTCATAGGGTTTCTCTCCAGTATGCATTCTTTCATGAACTCGATGAGAACTGAAAGAAGTGAATGCTGTACTGCAGTTTTTACATTCATGGGGTTTCCCTCTAGTATGAATTCTTTCATGTCTTTGAAGAGAACTGGAAGAAGTGAATGCTTTACTGCATCTTTGACATTCATAGGGTTTCTCTCCAGTATGAATGCTGTCATGAAGTCGAAGAGAACTGAAACAAGTGAATGCTTTACTGCATTTTTTACATGCAAAGGGTTTCTCTCCAGTGTGACTTCTTTCATGGACTCGAAGATAAGTGGAAGAAGTGAATGCTTTACTGCACCTTTTACATTCATAGGGTTTCTCTCCAGTATGAATTCTTTCATGTCTTTGAAGATAACTGGAACAAGTGAAGGCTTTACTACATTTTTTACATTCATAGGGTTTTTCTCCAGTATGAGTTCTTTCATGCAGTCGAAGTAAAGTGAGATAAGTGAAGGCTTTCCCACATTCCTTACATTTATATGGCTTCTCTCCATATTTTTGAAAGTCATATGTTTTATGTTCAGTGTGACATCTAATGTGCGTTTTAAGGGATGAATGATGCATGAAGACCCTTCCACATGCACTGCATCCCCATGGTTTAGCTCCTGTAGTTTTCTTGTTCAGACTGAGATTTGGAAGAAGGCTGACGTTTTCTTCACACTGACGAGCCTCTTCACTTCCACAGACTCTCCCTACCATATGCTTTCTGTACAAATGAGAAGCACATTGTTAATGATTTCTCTATTCATGATTTTATACTTATGTTTATTACGATTGATAGGAAATGTTTATGATTTCTCCCTTCTGTGAATTCTCTGAAATTAAATATACCGAATCTTCTGGAAAAGGACTTCACCCTTGTTATTATCGAAACAGTGATATTCATAGATAGGGTTCACTAATACTATTTCTAAGTGAAATATTCTGCAAAAAGTGAACCTCTACATCACATTTCACAAAGCATATTTGGTGAACATTTTCTAAGAAGTATCAAAATTTGAAGCAAGGGTTATTGGTTTTGTTTGTTCTTTTTTAGAACAATTTCTTAACATACAAGGATTCTCACGTGAGACAGAGCTTTCTATTGCGTGACTCACCTTACTTTTCTCCCCTGGTCTTTGTACTGATCTTCAACATCACAATCTTCCCATGTTACTTCTGAAATGCAGACCCAGAAAGTTTATTCCAAATATTAGAAATTAGACAAAAATTTCTAGATTCTAAGTCTATGATAATCTATGGCCATTTCTACTTTATTTACTAACAACCTCCCCTTTCCACATCTACATCTTAGAACACTGATGATGGGCAAGAACCACTTGTTCTCTCATTGATGACGTGAAGGAATGTCCTCACCCTTACCTACTGAGGCCAGGTGCCTGAAGGTTTCCCACATCACATCTCTGTAGAGTTTCTTCTGAGAATGATCCAGTAAAGCCCACTCCTCTGGGGTGAAGGTCACAGTCACGTCCTCAGTGGTCACTGAGTCCTAAAAAACCACAAATGTGTTTAGAGTAGCATACATGAACTTGACAGCACTGGGGATGTATACTCCAATTCTAGGAAGGTTACATGGGATTCTATTATCTCCAAACATTCGTCCTATGTGTGAACATCACAAACTCCCTTTTTTCTGAACACAATGCTCACCAATTTAACAATATTATGAACACATGGAAATACACATTTTTACTGTGATCACATTCCATCCGATTTCTCTCTAAGAAAAAGTTCCAGAACATATTGGGAAATGACAGAAATGCTATAAAATGAAACAAACATCATTTGTGGACCAACGATTCTTCGTAAGAAAAGTTCAATCATCTTCTTTCACTTTACCAACCGGTTACAGCACTCCATGAGGCAGAGGGTGAAATCTATGGGATGTTTCAGTGAATAAAAACATAGTGAACAAGTGCAAGCTTTTTGTTGTGGTCCCATCACCAAACTGAGAGTCCAGGAGGCCTGTGAAAACACACTTTGACCAAGCCAAGCTGCCCACATTGTCCTAAACCTCCAGGCCATTACACGTAAGCAGATGCAGTTGGCTGAATGTAAATATTGTTGTGGTTAAACAGTGCTTTTAACTTGTGTAATATCTATCATAGACTCAGTTCTACCTTTCTCACTCTGGATGATTTGATGGGGCTGGAATTATTATGAACTGAGAGCTCAGGCACAAGGAAGAAGTCATGAAAACTTAGACCATAAGATCACTATAGTTATGGACCTCAAAGCTACTTCTCACCAATTTTAGAACACATTTTTAGGGGCCGGCCTGGTGGTGCGGCAGTTAAGTTCGCACGTTCCGCTTCTTGGCAGCCCGGGTTTCGCCGGTTCAGATCCCAGGTGCGGACATGGCACCGCATGGCAAGCCCTGCTGTGGTAGGTCTCCCACATATAAAGTAGAGGAAGATGGGCATGGATGTCAGCTCAGGGCCAGGCTTCCTCAGCAACAAAGAGGAGTGGCAGTACTTAGCTCAGGGCTAATCTTCCTCACAAACAGAGAACACATTGTGAGATAATAATGTGCCACAAGAGCTCTTTCTGGTCAAATGCTAACAGTGTACCCGGAGCTTTGCTCCCCTTGAGGGGTAGGTTAAGAGCTGCAGATTGGGGCCGGCCCCGTGCCAATGGTTAAGTTCACTCACTGCACTTTGGCGCCCCAGGGTTTTGCTGTTTCAGATCCTGCGTGAGGACATGGCACCGCTTGTAAGGCCATGCTGAGGTGGTGTCCCACATAGCCCAACCAGAGGCACTCACCACTACAATATACAACTATTTACTGGGGGGATTGAAGGGAAAAAGCAGGAAAAAACACCACAAGTAGATTGACAACAGTTGTTAGCTCAGGTGCCAATCTTTAGGAAAAAAACAAAAGAGCTGCAGATTGCAAGGGAGCTCCTTGAAGTCCACAATGGTTTCATGTTAAATTTGCCCATGATTATAAAATACATAAAGCATTTAACAGTGGTTTCCCCCAAAAAACATAAAATTTCCTTTGTCCAACTTCAAGGGGAAGTGTTTCCTGACCAGCCACTCTGGATGATGCCCTGTCAACTTCTGATCCTGCACCTAAGGAGCTTAGAAGCTGTCATTCTTGATCTTACAAGAAGAAAATGAATAAACTTGACATGAACCACCTTTCTTAGATCCAGGAGAGCCTTGAGGTCATAGGACAAACCAGAGTCTCCAAACTTGTGAAAGACAAAAAAAAAAAAAAGATGGCGTTTTGAAATATGCCCCACATATTCTGTTCTTAATAAGGCCTGTACTAAAAAAAAATATGTCTATTTCACCAGAGTCTAATGCAAGGGAAAAATAACAAAACAGACAGGACACAATTTCCATGAAGCCTAGGACAACCCTCTTTAAATGAAGGCTTAAAATGCAGATAATGGGAATACCTGGAGGAAAAGAGAAGAAAACATGAAGTAATAGTCACCAAATTACCCTAAAGTTAATGATAGCCAGCACACTGGCCATGCAGTAAGCTCACAGAACACTAAACACGATAAAGTACAAAAATGCACACCCAAGGGTATCACACTGAAACTAGAGACACATCACAGACAGAGAATGTACTGAAAAATGGCAGAGAAGAAACACACCTTCGACAGAAAGAAACAAAGATTTGAATTAAATTGGACCACTTCTCAAAAACCACGCAACAAGAACAGAGGAGTCTGAAAGAATTAAAGAGTTGAAAATAAAACCCACTTTCCTAGAATTCGGGCAAGCAAAATTATCCTGCAGTGCAAAGAAATAAGGACTTTCTGAGACAAAATTTGAGGAAATTTGGCCCAAGTATACATACTTGGAATGAAATTGTTGGAAAGTTTATCAGAAAGAATGTAAATGATAAAGGTAGGGGATTAGAAGAAGAAAAAATGAGGGGACATATCTTTTATGTTTCTTATAATTAATATAACAGATGACACTTTGTTTATACTAATGTCAGGAAGAATGTATTTGGCAATGAGAAGCTTATGGACAAGAGAAATAAATGACAGCAATGTGAGAAGACACAGGGAAAGGAAAATTGGGGACAGTGTGTTAAGAGGTACTTGCACACGGTGAAGCGGCACAGTGTTACTTGGCAGAGGGGTGGGTTAGTTGTACATGTATGCTAAAAACTCAAGGACAAAGACTAAAATGTGTTTTTTAAAAAATGTGTAACTGATATGCTAAGAGAGGGGGAAAAAAGAATTACAGGAAATGCTCAATTTTAACGAGAAAATGTGGCAAAAAGGTAGAAGACAAAAACAAACAAGGGTAAAAATGGAAAAACTAAAATTTTGGTAAATATTAATCCAACTGAATCAACAACCACTTTAATCATCAATGGTCTCATTACAACTGAAAGACACAGTAATAGAGTTCAAAAAATACCACTGTATGCTGTCTACAAGAAACCCACCCTAAGCACAAAGTCAGAGACACATGAAAGGTAAAGGGATGGAGAAAAACAGACTATGCCAACACGAGTCCAAAGGAAGCTGCCAAAGGAATAGACATCATAGACAATGCGGATTTCAAACTGAGGAAGATGCAGAGATAGAGGGGCAGTAGGTACGGATAAAGGGGCCTATTCTCTGAGAAGGCACAGCAACGCTGCATGTGTACCTGCCTAACAACAGAGGGACAACACACCTCAGGGAGGAACTGATCGAATGCAGGAGAAACAGACAGATCCAGTACCAAAGCTGTAGAAGTCAACACCCCCTCATCGGGAATTAGACATTTCAGTAGGCAGGAAGTGAGGAAGGACACACGTGAAATGAACAGCACTGTGAAACAGCTGGGTTTCATTGTAATCTACAGAATACTTCACAGAACAGCAGAATATACATTCTTCTCAGGTTGACATGCAACATTCACCAAAACAAACTACATCTTGGGACATAAAGCACACCTTAACAAATTTGAAAGAACAGAAATCATACAAAATAGGCTCTCACACCACATAAGCATTCTTCTAGAAGGCAATACCAGAAATAGTTGGAAAACCCCCTCATACACGGTGATTCAAAAATACACTTCTAAATAATCCATAGTAGCAAACTAGAAGTCTCAAGAAAAATGAAAAATTATTTTGAATTAAAAACATGAAAACACAAGATAGCAAAGGTTCTTGGATGTAGCGAAAGCAGTATCCAGGGGGAAATTTAAGCCATCACATACAGTGGAAAAATCAAAGATCTCTAATCACTAACACAAGCATGTACCTTAACAAAGAATAAAGAGAAGAGCAAGTTAAACCCAAAGCAAGCACAATAAAAGAAATAATAAAAATTAGAACGAAATGAATATCATTGTGGGAAATCAATGAGAAAATGAAAAGAAAAAAGCTGCTTGTTTCACAAGACGAATAAAATTGACGAATATCCAGTGAAGATAACAAAGAGAAGAGGGAAGACAGAAATTACTAATATCAGGAAGGAAAGGAGGAGAAATGAATATAAAATAAGATGATAAAATGCAACATCCATTTATGATAAACTAGTAATAGAGGGGAACTTCCACTTCTTGAGAAAGAACATCTTCACAAATCCTGTAGCTAAATTCATGGCGTTTGTTCCATATGATATGACCGTCTCTACGCAAGAATTGGAAGAACTCACAATGACAGAAACAACTCCTGGGATTAAGAAGAGAGTACAGTAAGTTTGCTTTCCTTCCAGTCCCACACAAATAGAGTCAACCGAACTTTGACACAGAAGGAGATTCAAACGAAAAAGCAAGTATTTTAAACAAACGGGGAGAAATAATGGATACCCACATGCAAACACACACACACAAAAAACAAATGTAGACACAGGCCTCACACTTTTCATGAAAATTAAGTCACAACACATCACAGATCTCAATGTAAAATGCCAAAGGAATAAACTCCTACAAGATAACACAGAAGAAAATCTGGATGACCTTGTGTTTGTTGATGAATTTTCACATAGAAAACCAAAAAGCAAGGTACACAAAAGAACAAACCAAAACTTTTACAATTTTAAGTAAAACGAAAAACTCCTCCTCTGAAAAAGATGGTGTAAAGAGAAGATCAACACCAATTCAGAGTAAGAGAAAATCTCTGTAAAACATTTATTGGATGAATGATTGGTATCTGAAATATGCAAAGAATTCTTAAACTGTAATAGTCAGAGGAGAAAAATGCAATTAAAAATGGGCAAAAGATCTGCAGACAGCTCACTGAAGGAGAGATCTAGATGGGAAATAAGCAATATGAAACATGCTCCACATCAAATGTCATTAGGAAAGTGCAAAGAAAACAACAATGGGGATCACGAAACACTTATTAAATTGGTAAAAGTCAAAATATTCAGAACAGCAAACATCAGTGAAGATGCAAAGCTACAGGGACTCCTAGTTCATCGCGGGTAGAAACCGGATTTGGAACATCCACACTGGAAGACAGGAACCTCCTTTCAAAATGAGATACACTGTCACTACATAGAGTAAGAGCCAGCAATCATGCTCCGCGGTATTTTTCCAAATGAGCTGAAACCTTATGTTCGCACAAAACCTACACAACAATGTTTAGAAGCACTTTATTCATAATTGGCAAGTGTTAGAATTTTCAACAAGATGTCCTTCAAGTATCAAACAGACAATCAGTGGTGCATCCAAACAATGAAACACCGTCCAATGATAAAAAGAAATGAGGTATCAATCTAGCCATGGAAACACATAGAGGAACCTTAAAAATCTATTATTAAGTAAAGAAGCCAATGTGACAACGCTGTGTAGTGTATGATTCCAAGTATATAAAATTCTGGGAAAGACAAAAGTATGAACCACTAGAAGGATCTTTAGTTGTGAAGGATTTGGAGGTTGCAGGGACGGATGAGTCAATAGGTGGAGCACAGGGGAGTTTCAGGGAAGCGAAACTACACTCCATGATACAGAAATGATGGGGACACGTCAGTACACATTTGCCAAAACCCACACAGTGTGTAACACACAGAGTCAATGCTAACGTGCACCGCGCACTGTAATTTGTCCAATTCACCCCTTTTTTACTGAAACAGGACATCTCTCATTCAACTGACTTCAAGTTATTTCCTTTTCAAGACTGGCCCTGAGCTAATCTGTTGCCAATCTTTTTTTCTTCTTCTCCTAAAAGCCCCCAATACATGGTTGTATATTCTAGTCGTAGGTCCTTTGAGTTGTACAATGACTTCAACGTATTTCAATAAGCCAGTCTGTGCTCTAGGAGCCTGAGAACCAAACGGGAGGGGAAACTTCCATCGAATGCCTTGTTGGGGAGCACAGCACTGGATCCTCTGAGAAGTGCCATGGTCACTATCAGTAGTGGCGGAACCCCAAGGTGGATGACGAGCGTCCTGCTATTGTAGACCTATTAGTGTACATACAAGTGTGACTCTGATTTCTATTTTGGGGATCTCTGAGTCAAGACATTTCCAGAATTCTTTTACCACAAAGGGGCAAGACAACTGGTTGCTTTATAGAGTTTCAGGTGCCTGGGCTTAAGTTGGGTTGAATGAATCTCTTCACTGGGCCAAACTCAGACTGTGGTGTGGTCCACTATAACCCAGAGGGTCGGGATCTTTGCGGCAACAGGTACAGGGCTGGGAGCAGCAGCAGAGTGACTTAGGGGCCCTGGGGAGCCCTCTGGAATCTTGCTTCCTACTGGCTGCACTTTCCTGTCTCTTCTTTCTCTCTGAAATAATTGCTCTTGAAGGAGTGACCATCGGATGGGCTCAGCTCAGTGACAGGGTACAATCATCCTCATAACCGTAGACTCCCCCTAATGTCAAGGCGACTCCAGCCTCAGTCTCACCTTCACTCTCAACACACAGACAGATGCCACCCAAGACACTGACAGAACATCACATTAAGGAGGCTGGATTCCCAGACTCCTGCTCTCAGAGGACAGGAATTCCCAAAACTGCCAACTCAGTGTCCTCTGCAGTTAGAACCCAGGCTTGGTGGGGTCAACAGTGCAACCCAGGGCAGCACAGCGCCCAGGAGGAGCTGCCCAGCAAGTAGCAGCCCACAGTGCAGGAGCCTCCAGGCTTTCTCATCAGCCTGTCCCGGTAAGAAGGCCCAGGGGAAAAGGGAGGGCGAGGCTTAAGTGGTCAGTCGTCAAACATCATCAGTACCAAACTCTGGCCACTCATTACAAGAAGAAACTTGAGGGACAAAAATAGGCATTCACACTAGCTGTTTTTTATATAAAGAAACACTAACAGGATGATGAAGCAGTGAGCAAAACTGGTCATTCGAGAGTGGCTGGAGGAAGAGCAGGAGTGGGGCAGGACATGTGGGCAGGAAGTTGTCTTAAGTTACTGTCCTCTCTTACAAACTTTTTAAACATTCCCATGCAGGGGCTGGCCCGGTGGCCCAGCCCTTAAATGCTCACTTCCACTTCGGTGGCCCAGGGTTGGCTGCTTCGGATCCCGGGTGCAGACATGGCACTGCTTGGCACGCCATGCTGTGGTAGGTGTCCCACAGGTAAAGTGAAGGGAGATGGGCACAGATGTTCGCTCAGGGCCAGCCTTCCTCAGCAAAAAAAGGAGGATTGGCAGCAGTTAGCTCAGGGCTAATCTTCCTCAAAAAAACAAAAATATTCCCATGTATTCTTCACTTGAAATAAGGGCAGACCGGGGCAGGCCCAGTGGCATAGCAGTTGAGTCCACATGCTCCGCTTTGGTGGTCTGGGATTCGCCAGTTTGGATCCTGGTCATGGACCTATGTACCGCTTGTCAAGCCATGCCGTGGCAGGCGTCCCACATATAAAGTAGAGAAAGATGGGCACGGATGTTAGCACAGGATCAATCTTCCTCAAAAACAAAATAAAATAAAATAAGGAGAGACATTTACATACACCATATTTTCCTATGTTTGATCATTATTTTTAAATAACTTTTATTTTTAACATTTCTACATAGGAAACCATTTCAAGATTTAATCCTTTAAACATTAATGGATATAAAATTGTAAACCATAAAATATTTGCCAATCTCTTTCTAACAAAAAAGACAAGGGGCATTTTTGTTTCTGCCTCCACTATATCTACCCTGGGAATATTTTTAGGAAGGAGTAGCATATTATACAACATTAGGGGTTTGCAATTAAGCCCTGAAATAAACTAGGAATTCCAAAGATTTACACAAGCTCTGACCTGATTCCTCATATCAATGAAAAGAGAAATTCAAGTGCCTTTTCCCCACATCCATTAAAACAGAATTCAGGGGCTGGCCCGGTGGCATAGTGGTTAAGTTCACTTTGCTCTGCTTCGGTGGTCGGGGGTTCGCATGTTTGGATCTCAGGTGTGGACCCAGCACCCCTCATCAAGCCATGCTGTGGCAGCATCCCACATAAAATGGAGGAAGATGGGCACAGATGGTACCTCAGCGACAATCTTCCTTACACACAAACACACAAACAATAAGAAAATAAGTAAAATTCACTTGCCTTAGGAATCGTATAGCCTTTTAAATGTGAAACTTCTCTAGGGACATGAACACACAAACCTGACCTAAACATGGAAAATGCACCTGAGAACTGAAATACACCCATCTCACATCTTGAGGTTCTCTTGTCTAAATGGAAAAAAATTGTTTGTTCCACAATTTTCTTGCCTTGCTCACATGCTATCTCTGACATTACATTCCGAAACCCCAAGTGCAAATGGAAACTAGAATCAGAGGATTGTAACCTTCAACTGATCAAGGAATCCAAGGACAGAAACAGGAATATTCCAATCAGCTCATAGAAGCAGCCTGCTGCCCTGCAGTTCAGAAGGAAACCCACACTCAGAAAGGGACCATATTCCCAGACTTGAGGTGTAGACTCTCCCAATTGAGACAGAAGCCCTGGAGAGGGTGAGTCCCTGGTGAAGGGGGGGTGGGACCCCTGAGCAGCCACAGGAATGAACTCTGGGAGCCCCATGCACCCTCCCTCTCCTGTGAGCATGGAAGCACTGCCTCCCCCAGGTTCCCACTCTCACACGTGAGGAAACTCTCAGCCAGATTCAGTCTAAGGTTCTGACCCACATGAACTCCAAATTCATGAACCCTGTCTCCACAGGACAGAAGACCTGATCTTCACAAACTTCCTCACTGTGCACAGATTACACTCTCAGTGCACCTACAGTGTGGGTGCAAAATTCAAACAGTGTCTAAAATGTCCAGCCCTAAGGAACCACAACCACAACCTCAGGAAGGGTGTCACTCCCCACCCCATGAGCACATGCACCCCCAGCTTTCCAGGGCTCTGCAGCTCCTCTCAGGATAAAGGCTCCTTCCATGGGGGTGTGAGCAGGAGGAGGGGGAGGCTCCCCAGGAAGAACAGCTGGGCCTTCAAGTCCTTCCCTCAGCACGCCTAAGGGGGCCTTAGCTTGGGTCTTGGACTGGGAGCCTCTACTCCCCACTGGAGATGCTTTGGAACAGCATTGTTATTTTACATGACACAAACCCAGTGTTTCAATAATCCAGCAAAAGCATTTAAATGCAGACCTTTCAGAGAAAGTAGGGAAGAAAAGTATAAGCTATTCCTATCACTTCAACTAGAAAACCACAAATGTCTATTCCTTTAAGAAAAAAGGTGAATTACTACTGTTACTGAGTGAGGGCTAGCCACCTGATGCGCACAGAAGCTGGGATCATGGCACACCAGGCTTTGAAAGAAGAAACAGTTGAAGGTGCCATCGATTGGCAAGGAGACAGGAGGACAGGCTCTCAACTCTGGCTCCCTCATCCAGAGCATGGGCTGAGGCTTAAAGGAGCAGGGAGGGCCAGCTGGGATGCAAAGACCTGGCAGGGTGAGGTCTGACTGGCAGATCAAAACTTTCTCTTTTGCACAGGCTCCTGGCTGGCCAACTCCTGTGACAAAGAGCTTTAACATCCTGCTGTTAAGATGGCATTAGTGACGGGAGGTTACCAGGAAAAGCACACTTAACAAGGATCAAGTTGTCATGCAGATTTAACTCGCCTTTTCCACTGACAAAGTTTCCACTGACAAAGTTTCCACAGATCTGCAGCCATCCTGCCCTTCCTGGCACAGAGAGGGAGGCACCCTTACAAAGGGATGTTTCTCTTAAATGTAAACTTCTGTTACAAAAGGGTAACTTCTAGGTTTTCAGAGATTTGCCTGTGTCTGCTGTTTTTTACTACTCATCAGCTCAAAATAGCCCTTATGCCAAACACCCATGATTTGGGATGACAACTCTGTTCCTGGTCCTGTGGTGACATTATTTCCGAGCCAAGAAATCACACCTGAACACTTGTGGTCAGCATGTGTAAGCCCTGGACTTTCATTCGAAAGCATCCAAAAGTAAGGAACACACCTCAGAAACTAACAACAGACATTCAAGGTATGAAAGACTGAAACAAGTATTCTGAACAAATGGAATGTTACAAATGAATACTATATTTTTCCTGAAATTCACCTCTATGTTGCCTGTTTGGAACTACTTCATAGTGTCTTCCAAGGTCTACTGACTAAATATATTTACCTTTATTGAAAGACAGAGACTTAAATAAGTGAATAACTTTTTGATTCTCAAATGTGGGGGGAGATGCCAATGGGACAGACCACCCAGGACATTTTTTTCAACAGGAACCTCCACCTAAAGCACTTCCCAGAGGATGTCTGGGCCCAGAAAGATCCTGGGGGAGAGACACAAGCATTTCCTGCAATGAGGTTCCAGGCGGTTATTCTCTGTTTTCCTCTATGTAAAATATCCACATGATGAGGATCGAGGCTGCCCCAGGGAAAGAAGCCCAAGGCGTCCTGCCCTGCATACCAATCTACATCATCCTCCGGGAAGCACAGGACATCCTGACCTGATCCAATTGGATTCTTTCTAAAGTTACAGGACCACCCAATAACCAGACCCCCACTGCACCCACCATTTTAATGACTTTTATTTTTTTTGGAAGATGAGCCCTGTGCTAACATCTGCTGCCAATCCTCTTCTTTCTGCTGAGGAAGACTGGCCCTGGGCTAACATCCGTGCCCATCTTCCTCCACTTTATACGTGGGACACCTGCCACAGCATGGCTTGCCAAGCAGTGCCATGTCTGCACCGGATCCCAACTGGCAAACCCTGGGTCGCCAAAGCAGAATGTGGGAACTTAACCATTGTGCCACTGGGCCAGCCCCACAACTTTTTTATATGATCTTTCCTTTGTCTTGTAGAGGAATAACTCACATACCTATGCCTTATAAGTTTAGCCCTGCCCTAAATCCACTGCAACTCTTCCTTCCCATGGGTCCTGTCCCCACACTATTCTCTGAATAAGGGAGCATTACTCCCAGACCTTGAGAGTCCAAGAAATCTTTCAACTTCTCGGCTCCCGGAGTCCGTATCACACAGACAAATATAATGCTTAAAATAAAGCCATCATGGGAGAAGGGGCGGAAAAAATGGCATGGTGAGCTGACTCGGGACTCCTTCCCCTCCAAAATATAACAAAGGATTGGAAAAACTGAATTTCAGATAATAAATCTAATGCCAACACATTAGAGACCTACAATACCAAGAAGGCGGAGGACAGAGACCTTGCTGCCGGCCTCAGAGGAGCTGGAATGGGGTAGGAGAGAACGTCGCTCCCTCCCGTAGAGTCTGTGATCACTGCTGCACGGGTCCAGAAAGGAGCGGGGGAGGGGCCGCGCAACCAGGGGATCATCCAGGACTCCCGCCGCTGGTACAGTGGAAACCCGCTGACGGTGAAAAGCTTCCGTGCACGAGGACCCCATAAACCCAGGGCCTCGGGAGACCAGAGAACAGAACTGATCCAAATCCAGATTGGAGCGCGAGAAAAGCAGCCCCTTCCTCACAGCAAAGTGCACTGGGCACCGCCATCTTGCCCGAAGGCGGAGAGCTCAGAACATGCGGCTCTCAACCCCCATCTAATGGCAACAGGCTGTAACTGCAACGGAATTCTAATACCATGAGAAAAAACTGCTCCTCTACCACCCAGCAATTTATAAAAGCCCCAGACCAGAAGGAAAACAATAAAAACATAGAATTAAGTCCTGAGGACTTGGAATTAGGTAAACTAAGTGAAAATGAGTTTAGAGAAGCTATAACCAAAAAACTCAATGAGGTAGAGAGAAAGATAGAGAAACAAGTCAATCAGTTCTGGAGTTACTTCAGAAAAGAGATTGAAATTATAAAGAAGAATCAAACAGAATTACTAGAGATGAAAAACACAAAGGACCAGATAAAACAGAATATGGATTCCCTGAATGCCCATGTAGACACCATAGAAGAACAAATTAACATAATTGAAGACAGACAGGCTGAATGGCTCCAGACAGAGGAAGAAAGAGAACTAAGAATTAAAAAAAAAAAAAGAGGAAAATCTCCGAGAGATAGTGGATTCAATCAGGAGAAAGAACTTAAGGATGACAGGAATTCCCGAGAAGATGGAAAAGGAAAATGGAGCAGAAAGTGTGCTTAATGAAATTATAGAAGAGAACTTCCCAAATCTAGGGATTGACAGAGAAATGCGTGTAGAGGAAGCTTTCAGATCTCCTAGATTTGTCAATGTAAAACGACCTACTGCAAGGCACATAGTAGTAAAATTGGCAAGAAGGAAAGATAAGGAAAGAATACTCAGGGAAGTAAGAAAAAAGAAGAGAATAATCTATAAAGGAGCCCCTATCAGACTGTTAGTGGATTTCTCTACAGAAACCTTACAAGCTAGGAGAGAATGGAGTGGCATATTCAAAGCTTTAAAAGATAAAAATCTTTAGCCAAGAATACTCTATCCAGCAAGAATTTCCTTCAGATATAAGGGAGAAATTAAATCTTTTCCAGACAAACAAAAGTTAAGGGAATTTGTAACTAAAAGCCCTCCACTACAAGAAATCCTCAAGAAGGCTCTCATACCTGAAAAAAGGGAGAAAGGGGTCACAAACCACAGAGTAGGGAGACCAATGGATAGAACCAGAACAGGATAGCAAATATTCAACTATAGCATTAGAGTTAAGGTAAAAACTACCAAAGCAAGGACGATCTTATCACTCTAACTACAAATTCATAACACGAGTTGGAATAAGAAAGGAAAATAATTATTTAGGAAGGGAAGAGCAAAGGCTCTAAATCAGTCTAGGCCAAGTAAGTAAGAGACCACCAGAGAATAGACTATATTATACATGAGATTCTGAATACAAACTTCCGGGTAGCAACTAAACTAAAAAACAGAACAGAGCCACAAAACATAAATAAGGAAAAATCTAAGAAACCCAGCATAAGAAATTGCAGTATCAAATGGGCCAGCTAAAGCACACAGGAAAACAAATGCAGGAAAACAAGATAATGAGCGACAGATTGACAGCATTAAGTCCACATGCATCAATAATCACTCTCAATGTGAACGGATTGAACTCTCCAATAAAAAGACACAGAGTGGCAAAATGGATTAAAGAACAAGATCCAACAATTTGTTGCCTCCAGGAAACACACCTCAGCCCCAAGGACAAACACAGACTCAGGGTGAAGGGGTGGAGGACAATACTTCAAGCAAATAGCAAGGAAAAAAAGGCAGGTGTTGCAATTCTCATATCAGACCAAGTGGATTTCAAAATAAGACAGGTAAAGAGAGACACAGAGAGACAATATATAATGATCAAAGGGACACTTCATCAAGAAGAAATAACGCTTATAAATATCTATGCACCCAACACAGGAGCACCAAGATTCATAAAGCAACTATTAACAGACCTAAAGGAAGATGTTAAAAACAACACAATAATAGTAGGGGACCTCAATACCACACTCACATCAATGGAAGATCATACAGACAGAAAATCAACAAGGAAATAGTGGAGCTGAATGAAAAACTAAAACAATTGGACTTAATAGACATATATAGATCACTCCACCCTGAAGGAGATGGATACACATTCTTCTCAAGTGCACATGGAACATTCTCTAGGATAGACCATATGTTGGGAAACAAGGCAAGCCTCTACAAATTTAAAAAAATTGAAATAACAAGCATCTTCTCAGATCATAGTGCTATAAGGCTAGAAATTAATTACAAGAAAAAAGTTGAGAAAGGCACAAAGATGTGGAGACTAAACAACACATTACTGAACAAGCAATGGATCATTGAAGAAATTAAAGAAGAAATAAAAAAATACCTGGAAACAAATGAAAATGGTAGCATGCCATACCAACTCATATGGGATACAGCAAAAGCTGTATTAAGAGGAAAATTCATTGCAATACAGGCACATCTTAACAAACAAGAAAAATCCCAAATAAGCAACCTTAAAGCACACCTAACTGAACTAGAGAAAAAAGAACAAATGAAGCCCAAAGTCAGCAGAAGGAGAGAAATAATAAAAATCAGAGCAGAAATAAATACTATTGAAACGAGAAAGGCAGTAGAAAGGATCAATGAGACAGAGCTGGTTTTTTGAGAAGATAAATAAAATTGACAAACCACTAGCCAGACTTACAAAGAAAAAAGGGAGAAAGCTCAAATAAACAAAATCAGAAATGAGCGAGGAGAAATAACAACAGACTCTGCAGAAATACAACGGATTATAAGAGAATACTACAAAAAACTATATGCCAACAGAATGGATAACCTAGAGGAAATGGATAAATTCTTGGACTCCTACAATCTCCCAAAGCTCACTCAAGAAGAGGCAGACAATTTGAACAGACCAACCACAAGGAAAGAGATTGAAACAGCAATCAAAAACATCCCAAAGAATAAAACCCCAGGACCAGATGGCTTTCCTGGGGAATTCTACCAAACTTTCACAGAGGAGTTAATACCTATCCTTTTCAAGCTATTCCAAAAAATTAGGGAAGATGGAACACTTCCTAACACATTCTATGAGGCCAACATCA
>NW_025792760.1:0-5797 GCF_021613505.1 Equus quagga | reverse complement strand
GCAAAGACTCCTTCAAGTGACCGGTGCAAACTCAAAGACAACAACCAAGAGTCACGAAAGCACTCACACCCCGGCCTGGAGAACATACGGTGATTCAAGAAATGCAAAATCAATCACCTGGAATGAAGGGGAACGGACCGATAAGCATGTCTAAGGGGGATAGCTGAGAAATACCATGACGATTATCCTATGGAAAAGAGAAAAAGGTCACAGAAAATGGAAGGCGAACAGAAATCACACCTGGATAATCCACAATGAAAGATGATGTCAGTCTTTAGACAGAGTCTGCTGGAACGCTTGAAAGGCAGAGAAATTCACAAGCCAAAAGACGGCAGCGAAGGTCAAGGCTGGGCTAAGTGGGAAGGGTGAGTTATGAGGCTGCTCCAAGCGGGCCAGGAAACCGTGTGTCCATGAAGCTTGCCGGGACAGCAGAGACACGATTATGACAAATCCTCTGACATCACAGTGGACCCGAAAAACAACCTGGCCTCATCTACACAGTTGCAGGGTTGGGCTCAATTCCCATTGCCCTCAACTGCAGGTTGCCAACGGAACATGAAAGGGGCCGGCCAGTGGTGCAGCGGTGAGGTCTGCACCTTCTGGGTCGGTGGCCTGGGGTGGGCCGGGTGGACCCTCGGGTGAGCCTGCTCACCGCTGCTTCAGTCATTCTGGGGCAGGCGTCCGAGGTAGTGTAGAGGCAGATGGGAAGGGACGTTAGACAGGGCCAGATTGCACAGCAAATACAGGAGCATTGCAGGCAGATGTGAGCTCAGCGATGCACTCCTGCCAGAACAAAACCGATTCAAAGTTGCAAAGAATAGAAAAACTGAAGCTGAAAAGAAAAAATGAAAAACTGCATGCCAGTGAGAAGGATAAGGTCTCTAGGAAGAAACTTAGCAAAACAGGTGAAAGCCATGTCAATGGAAAACTAATAAACGTTGGGGGAAAGAAATTCAAGAAGACACAAGGAGAAAGAAGGAGATTCCAGGATCTAGGAGTGGAAGCATCAGCACACTTGAAACGTCCATACCAGAGAAAGCAATCTCTGGATTCCATGCAATCCCAGTCAAAGTTGCAGCAATGTTTCCCACAAGAGACAGAAGAGGGAATCCTAAAGTTTCTAGCCAGCAACAGGAGACCCTGACTAGGCAAAGGAATCCTCAGGAAAACGAAAAAAGCAGGACGTGGCACACTTTCCGATTTCAACATATAGGACGAAGCACTAGGTACCGAGACGGCACAGTCTGGGCCCCAAAACAGGCACACAGACCCATGCAACAGAATCGAGAGCCCAGAGCCCAACTCCAACGTACATGGACAGCCCATTTTCGACCAGGGAGCCAAGAGGAGACAGTGGAGAAAGGAGATTCTCTACAATAAACGGTGCTGGCAAGCCTGCACAGCCACATGGAACACAACGAGAGTACAGCATGATGTTACACGTGGCACACACACCACCTCGAAATGGATTAAAGCCATGAATGGCAGATTTGAAGTCATGAAACTTGCAGGAGAAGACCTAGGCAGAGTGCTCTTTACCATCTGTCTGAGCCACCTATTTGGAAGAAGCATGTCTGACTGGGCAAGGGCAACAAAGGAAACAAGAAACAAACGTGACCACATCAAATGCACACGCTTCTGCCCAGTCAAGGAAACCAGTGACTCAATTCCAAGACAGCACAACTGGGAGAGGAGATTTGCAAACCACACATCGGACAAGGGGTGAAAAGCCCAAAGATACATTCAAGTCACACGTCTCCACAAGAAAAACAAGCCAATGAAAACCTGTTCAAAAGATGGAAACAGAGATTTCTCTCAAGACGATCGAAAGAGGGCCAACAGCAGCATGAAAACTTGTTCACCCTCATTAAGTCTCAGGCCAATGCAAATGCAAACTGCGAGGACACAGCAGCTCACTGTGGTCAGAATGGCTAGAAGGAAGCAGAAAGGAAACAAGTGTCAGAGAGGATGTGGAGAGAAGGGAAGCCTCCTGTACTGCTGGTGGGAGTGTAAACCGGTGCAGTCAGTACTCCAAGCACTGTGGAACTGCCTCAGAAATTTAAGAATCCATGTCCCATATGATCCAGCTATTCCTGTGTGGCGTGTTGATCCAAAGAACTTGGAAACACTACTGCATAAAGACATGTGCACTACTGAGTTCACCACAGCCTTACTCCTGCTATCCAAGACTTGGAATTCACCCTGGTGCCCAGAAAGGGACGAATTCAGAAGGAAGATGGACTATACCCACACAATGGCATACCTCTTAGCCGGAACAAATGATGTAATCCAGCCATTAGTGACCACCGGAATGGCTGTGAGGGTTTTAGGGGAAGTGAAACAAGCCCCAGGGACAAAGTCAAATACTGTAGGATCTCACTTACAAGGAGAAGAAAAGACAAGCAGTAACCAACTATTGGCACGGGACATTTGATTAAGGGTTACCAGAGGCAAAGGGGGGAGGTGGGGTAGGGTGAAACAGATGATTAGACACAAGTGTGGTAAGGGCCTGTGATTCAGCTTACTCTGGTGAAGATGATGTAACCTACACAGAAGTCTAAACCGATGAGGATGCAAATCTGAAAGATATAGGATGTTCTATTGCAGCGTTATGGCAATAAATTCACCTAAAATCAAAAATCCAAAAAGGGGTTCAAAATGAGGGCATAGAGCTTTGGGGGCTGAAAGAGATTAGAGAAGGTGAACTTCCAAGGATGGAAAATCACCTCAAAATGCTTACTGATGGTACAGAAAAGTAGACCATTCCAAAAAGAGGAAGAGGAATACTTCCAAGAGAACATGATCCGTCCTAAACCCATGAACCAACGGAAAATGCTACCATCCATGATGTTACTACTAATCACCTTCAAGAATAATGCAAACAGTCCCACGTGTTCCCAAGCTCAGGCAAAGGGTTGGTCCAAAAGTACAATGCAGGGCCGTCACTGTGGTGGAGCGGGTAAGTGCCGACATTCCGCTTGGGCGGCCAGGCCCTCACTGTTTCACATCACGGGTGCACATCACATTAGCAGTGGTAGGAAATATAGATTTCATGGTACGGTGCAGACAGAGGTCGTAAATAAGTAGCAATTGTGAGGATACCTTAGCAATACGCGCCAGAAAAAGTTCCATGAGAATATTACAATCTATGAACGCATCTGGTACACTTCCCCAATGGAAGAAGGAAGGAAAACATGTGACCTGCCAAGGTGGAATTGGGAGAGTGCTAGGTGATGACACGATCATTGCACATCAGAGGATTGCCCGGGCAACTTCAACTTGGGAGGGAGTCCACGACTTTCTCTGGGGAACGTCCAGCCCCTTGGCCATCTACATAAAATGTAAGAGATAAAACCAAGGATAATATTACAGGAAAGAAACCAGTGTCCAGAGAGAATGTAGCAGGCCTTACAAAGTTCGAGGAGAAAGTCAGAAACCGACAAGAAATCAAGAAAAAGGAAAACTATCCTACCTGGAAAGGGTGAGGATTCAGACTGGCCTGAGATGGCTCTGAAACTGTGTGTGCATGCAGGTTGTCAGGACAACTTCGAATTTTGAGGTTGTTTATGACATCACGAGGATCATGTCCGCCAAGATGGCCGCACGGTTACAGACTGAGGATTGGCCTAGGCTAGGCTATTAAAGGGAGGGATACCCAGAAACAGCTTTGAAAATCAGAAAGCGGACACAGAAACTGGAAGACATAAAACAGACGCTGATTCAAGGGGTAAGAAAGGAATCCTTGGCACGAAGCGAGAATACAGGGACAAGCACTGAGAGGAGAAAGTTGTCATCTATTCAAGTCTATGGGGAGGCCATGCTGATTCAAGCTTGAAACTTGATTGGAAGCAAGAGGCCGGACTTGGGCCTTATCAGACCTACGCTGTCCTTCTGCAGTAAGCATGATCCAAAGTCAAGAATGATGTCTTGAGGACGTTGAAGAGAAGAATCGATGCCTCGTTTCCTAGGCCCCTGGCTTTCTTTGAAGATCAGTCTCACTTTCCATAGCTCTGGCGTCACATGGACCCACTGGCTACATGCTAATGTGTCCCAAAAGATGTCTTGGAAGCCTTGAAGGAATGGACCCCTGTCACGCTTGGGGCATGTCTCTTTGTTTGGAAGTGCTCTACAAGCACCCTTTTCCAGAGGGCTTCGTTCCTTTGTGAAGGCTGCCATCCAGGCTGGAGTGCTCAGTTTGGCTCCAATGAAATTCTCTCCCCGTACCTCTTGCCGTAGAAGGATTATTGACTATGTGTTTTGACACCATATGTCAGGAAGTGGGCTGAAAATTAGAACATTACAATTCTGTTTCAAGAAAAATGAACAGGCCAGGGCTGAGGATGTAAGGCAAACAAATGGCACAGCCTATAGAAATGAGGCAAGCCCGTATCTAGACAGAATCTAGGGGAATGTTCAAGGATCAGGGGTGAAGTTCGAAACTTCCCTAATTCAGAGAAGCGACAGAAAAATATCTTTCCTGGAGAGAAGAATTCATCAGATTTGTCTAATTGGTCTCAGACACAATGTGTCCCTGAAGGGAGATGCCAGGACCACCTCGAATTTAGAGTTTCTGATCTCAGGATGTCAAACAAACCCTGATGACCACGTGTTCTCAGTGCTTAGTTTGACCTAGGCTAGGATAGCAAAGATTCCTACAAGTGACCGGTGTAAATTCAAAGACAACATCCAAGAGTCACGAAAGCATTCACGCCTTGGCCTAGAGAACTTACGGTGATTCAAGTAATGCAGAATTAATCAATTCGAATGAAGGAGAACGGACTGATAACCATGTCTAAGGGAGACAGCTGAGAAATACCATGACGATTATACTCTGGAAAAAAAAAAAAGTTCCCAGAAAATGGAAGGCGGACAGAAATCACACCTGAATAATCAACAATGAACGATGATGTCAGTCTTTAGACAGACTCTGTTTGAACATTTGAAAGTCAGAGAAATTCACTACCCAAAACACTGCAGTGAATGTCAAACCTGGGCTAACTGGGAAGGGTGAGTTATGAGACTGCTCCAAGCTGGCTCTGAAACCCTGTGTCCATGAAGCTTGCCGGGACAGCAGAGACACAATTATGACGAATCCTCTGACAGCACAGTGGACCCGAAAAACAACCTGGCCTCATCTACACAGTGTCAGAGTTGGGCTCAAGTAGCATATTCAAGTCCCATTGCACTCAACTGCAGGTTGCCAATGGAACCGGAAAGGTGTTGGCTGGTGGTGCAGCGATGAGGTCCGCACCTTTTGTGTCAGTGGCCCGGAGTAGGCCGGGTGGAATGATGGGGCTGAGCCTCCTCACCACTGCTTCATTCATTGTGCAGCAGCCGTCTGAGGTAGTGTAGAGGCAGATAGGAAGGGATGTTAGACAGGGCCAGACTTCCACAGCAAACACAGGAGCATTGTCAGCAGATGTGAGGACAGCAATGCAATTCTGCCAAAACAAACCCAATTGAAAGTTGCAAAGAATAGAAAAAGTGAAGCTAAAAAAAAAAAAGAGCCTGCCAGTGAGAAGAATAAGATCTTTATGAAGAACCTTAGCAAAACAGGTGAAAGCTGTGTCAATCGAAAACTAGCAAACGTGTGGGGAAAGAAATTCAAGAAGACACAAGGAGAAAGAAGGATATTCCAGGTTCTAGGAATGGAAGAATTAACACACTTGAAACGTCCATTCCGGAGAAAGTAATCTCTGGATTCCATGCAATCCCAGTCAAAGTTGCAGCAATATTGGCCACAGAGATTTAAGAGAGAATCCGAAAGTTTCTAGCCAGCAACAAGAGACCCTGAGTA
>NW_025792759.1:0-1440 GCF_021613505.1 Equus quagga | reverse complement strand
TCATGTTCATTTTTGAGGTAGTCCTTTCAACGAGTTCTACAGCTTCTCTCAACAAGCCTCCTCCCTCACCTCCTGCCTCTGGACTCACCTCCACTGAGAGGCGAGCCTTCGACAATTTCCGTGTTGTAAACAGAAGTAAATAAAGAGATGCTCCATGGCACACTGTTAGATACTGTTTCTGTGATAAACATATAATAGTTGTGAAGAACCTCAAGAATACAGATGATGATAAAATGTAAGAAAATACTTGGGAAGTGAAGGATGTTGACCATTTATTACCATTCGTCCGTTTTAGACTTTATTACTTTTACCTGCTAAATCTTTAAGCCAATTCTTCGTCTCCAAGAACTTACTTCTGAGACTTCCAGATAGAAGGATCCATCTCCTTGTAATCTGCGTCTGCATGAGACCTGTCATCCAGTGGTTTCAGCGCTAAGAACATCAAATTAAACTTCTCAGCAGTGAGAAGTGATAGAGTGAGAAGATGAGACTCCGCCCTAGATTTCCCTGATTTATTTAATTTTAAATTTATGTAATTTACCTTTAATAAGAGCTGTGCTTAACAACCAGCTTGCAAAACAAAATTCCTGAGAGTTTAACAACTGGCTCTCGTGAGGGGGTTTGATCCTCCTCCAGCACGTCACTAACCACCTCCCTCTAACCCCTCCTCCCCCGAGTTGTCTGATCACGGCACTCCCAGGATGAAAACGCTGGATGGACTCCCCAGACTTCAAGAGGAAGCCATAGCTCCCTACTGATATCCAGTGCTTCTCAACTCACCCCAACAAAATCCTCAGCTCTTTTCCATCTCTGCCCTCCCCTGCTCGTGCCCCTGCTCCAGCAGACTGCATTCAGGCTGCCAGTCCCACACTGCCCTCTAAAGGCATCTTCAAGGCTGGGCTGCGTCCGCCTGTGACAGCCTCCTTTCCTCTCATTGCCTAAGTTCTAATCACGTGTTCAGACTCTCATCACGTTTCAGTATTTTGAACATGCCCTTCCATTCTCTCCTAGCCTGTAGGGTTCCTCTGAGAAATCTGCTGAAAACCTGATAGGGATCCCTTTGTATGTTGCTTTCTTCTGCCTTGCTGCTCCTAATATTTTTCCTTATCTTTAAGTTTTGCCATTTTTACTATTATAGGCCTTGGAGAAGGTCTGTTAGCATTGATGAAGTTGGGGGGAAGAAAAAAGAATCTCATCACCCCTTTCTTGGGCATTTCCTGGTCCTGGACCCCACCCCGCCTGCCAGCTCAGTGCCTATCACACCATATTATAACTGCAGCTTTAATATTTTTGTCTTGTGCACAGACCGTTTTCTCCACAGGGGAAGGTATCTAGCTCCATTCATCTTTACACCTGGGTGCCAAGCATGCAGTAGGTGCTCAATAAATGCTTGCATATTTCTGACTTAGTGTGAGCATGTCTTTAAACCCAGACTAGTTC
>NW_025792758.1:0-1380 GCF_021613505.1 Equus quagga | reverse complement strand
CCGGACACAGTACTGTGGGGAAGGGAGGGGACATTTGCTCCCAGCCCCGTCTCACTTCCTCCAAGCTCCAGAAGGCAGCCCACACATGCCCACCAGAAGGGCCATCATCCACCTATCCCAGTGCCCCTCGGGTCCCACTCCCCATTCCCATGCACATCCCCCCTGAGGCAGGGACAACCCCCAGCTTTGTTTGACTGTCTCCTCTGGAGTCAATACACATCACCTTCCTGCAAAGTGCTGAGGCTGTCCGGGCCACCTGCGCAGATGGGGGATCCACCCAAGGACCTGGCAGCACTTCAGTGAGTGCCCATCCCCCACCAAAGGGCCAGACTCTGCCCACCTTCCACTCTCTCCCACCTCATTCATCGGCACAGCCACCCTGTACAGCAGGTGCTGAGTGTCCGTCTCTACTGTCCCCTGTTCTCTAGGGGACAGCGAAGGCTTGGGGAGAAAGAAAGCTGCCCAGGTCACAGTGTTGATAAGGGAGGGAGCAGGGATTTGGACCCAGATCATCGGAATCCCGAGCAGGGAATGGCAGGTGTGGGGCGGCTCATGGCACCGGGAAGGCAGGGGCCACCCGCCCCGCGAGCTCCTCTGCTCACCGCAGCCATCCTCGTCAGCTGCTCTGCCACCAGCTGGGGAGGGAAGTCCAAGATGTTCAGCTTCTCCTCCCGCAGCTGGTCCTCGGTGGTCACGGCCCAGGGGCAGCTGGGCTCTGGAGCTGCCTTTAATGGTGGCCCTTGCTCTGGTCCTGGAGTGGCCGACACAGGGACTGCTGGCTCCCAGCTCTACCACACGTGGTGAGACTGGAGGTGCAGCTGGCTCCAGCCCAGGGGCTGGAACTGGCTCTGGCTCTGGAAGTGGCAGGAGCTTTGGAGCTGGCTCTGGAGCAGGATAAAGAGAAAGTTTCACCCACACACCTGACGGTTTCTGTGCCTTTCCAAAGATAGGAAGGGCTCCACTGCCTCTAAGGGAACGCTAGCCCATGAACCTCAACACAGACAGTCTTCCCAGACTCCAGTCGCCTCACCTTTCTGTTTTGCCTCAATGGCTTTGAGATGCTCCAGGTGGCCTGGCAGAAGGTAGGCATGGCCCTCCACGTGGGAGCCACCAAAGCTGACGTGCAGAGTGGCCAGCTGCAGGGTCCAACAGGGAAACCGCAGGGGCTCCCTGCAATCCTGCCCTTGGCCCAGCCAGGTTCCCAGCAGGAAATAGATAGCACTGCGGGGAGGCAGATGGGCCAGAGAGTCAGTGGCCTGGCCTTTCCTTAAACATCGCCCTCCCAAGGCACTCTTGTTAGCATCTGCGCCCCTGTGCCAGACCCTCCCCCTCCAGAGGAGGGCCCCATCCCAGCCCTGAGCCCTGGCTGGCTGTCCTGGC
>NW_025792757.1:0-2060 GCF_021613505.1 Equus quagga | reverse complement strand
GTTTTATTTTCTCTCAAAAAATGGGGATAAGAATGCCTTCCTCGTGGGAATTTTGATGAGGATTGAAGGAGATGATGAATGAACATCGCTTGGCATGTAGCAAGACTCAGCGAGTGAAGATTTTAGTGATAATGGTGGTGATGATGATCATGATCTGTCTATTATGACTTTGCTTGTTGGCGTGCAGACTGCTCAGCAGATGCTGACTCTAAGGAGCAAATGAAATCAGCCTCCTAGTGGTTCCGTGACCATGAAAAACTCAGTTCACTTCTCCTAAGTTCAATTTTCTTAGCTTCACTAGGCAAAGTCTTGGTAGCTGCAGTGTCCACCAGAGCTGAGGGGAATAAAGAGGGTGTAAATTAACAGGGGTGTCGCGTCCATACGGCATGTCACTCTCACCAGAGCTGCCTCCTGTTTGAACTGATGTGAAAGTCTGGACAGCATTACATTGGATGGAAAGAAAACAGAACTTTGATTCAGTGAGCACTCTGGCATGTACGGTGTAGGCAGAGAAAAATAATCCACAGCTTCCGGGATGTGTGGATCAGTGGACAAGTCACTTGACCATTTGGAGCTTCTGGGGTAGGTGAAACGAGGATGAGAATATTTGCCTCTAGACATCAGGAGGATAAAATCTATAATGTGAAAATTCCTTGTGAGCTGTGAATGTGTCATACACAAGTAGTTAAATGCAGTTAAAAGGGCATGACAAAGAAGCAGAGGAAGGCGGCCGGCTGTCCCGGCCACCAACGAGGGAAGCACCTGATACGGTCACTGTGGCCTAGAGACAGCTCTGAAATGTCATGAAATTGATTTTGTTACTGCACCGAAGTTGACTGTGCCTTTGAGGACTGCTATGTGTGCACCAAACACTCAAGCAATGGATGTGTGACCCAGAAGGCCCATGTATTAGCTTGTGGGGGAACCTACATTTTCAGTGACTGAAATACCAGAGCCCCCATCCTGTTGTCAAGATACCTGGGAAACTGACTTAGTCCTAGAAGGCGGCGTGGTGCTTGTGGGTTTAGAACAATGGGAGTGGGGTGGCCTTGGGGGAGACGGTTTACTCTCCTCCTTGGGAGAGCAGACCTCTGGAGCCACCGGATACAGTACCTGGGACATCACTGAATGAGTGGACTGGTGAGAGTATTCTAGCACTCCGGCATACACTTTCTAAATTCTTTCCTGGGTTCCAACTTCTTTCCATCACATTTCAGTATTGGGAACACCTTGTTCACCTTGTTTGGCCTTGGGTTTTCTTGGTAAGGTCAGATGTGAAACACAGACCAACACAATTACAGTGAAGATTCTCAAAACTCGTAAGGTCACAGGACTAAATGAAAACCCCATATAAGCTAGTATGTAATGAATAATTAAATTGAGGAAGATCAAGTACTCAGTGCCTAGGACTAGAAAGACATCAAAGGAAAAATCTGGATTTCATCCAGTTCAACAGATAGTTCCTGCATACACATTGTATGTCAGGGGCAAGGTCGAACACTGGGGACATTTTGATGAGTGAGACATGGTTCTTGCTCTCAAAGAGTCTGAAGACTTGGTGATGGTGAGTATGCAAACGTGTCGTTACATGCATGTGACCCGTGCAATGATAGAACCCCATACAAGGGATAGACATGGTGTAGACGGAAGCGAGGGTGATTAAAAGTGATGTCTGGCAGGGTTTCAGAGGATAAATAGGAGTTTGTCAGACAGACAAGGACATTTAAGGCAGATAAGGACACTCTAGGCAGAAGGAATAACATGGGTAAAGACATAGCAGAGCAAAATTGCGTGAAGTAATTGATCATCTGAAGGAGCATCAAGTTAGTGACAAGAAATGAGAGTGAAGAGTCAGTCAGATTGAGTCAAGAAGAACCTCGTGGGCATTCAACGGAGTCTGGCCTCAAGTTTGTGGGTCAGAAGTTCTCAGCTGTGGTTTTGGGACCTATTGGCTTGTTACAACCTACTCAGTACTGGGGCAGTGGGAGAGAAAGGGGCTGCCTTACTGTCAGGGGAAGAAGAATGGAGCATGAGACAGAGTCTGTTCTGTGCTTTATCCT
>NW_025792756.1:0-2414 GCF_021613505.1 Equus quagga | reverse complement strand
ATCCAAAGACCACTCACTTTGGGAGGTGGTCCTGTCCTCCAGCATCCCGCACGCAATGGGCCAAGCTGCCTCCATGTGTCCCAAAGGGGATGAAGGCATCGCCCGGGATGGAGGGTAGATGGGACCTGTGAATGATGTCAAGTGTGACTGTCTGACTCTCAGAATAGAGGGGAGGACCAGGGAGGCTGTCTGCTTCCTTCACTGAGTGACACTTAGTGTGTCCAGAAGTCCTGCTCAGAGTAGGTCCTTCATAGACATTGTTGAATGACCTCCAACCAGAACCACCCCAGGTGGCTGAGTGGGCCTGTGGCCCCTCTGTGGCCCTAGAGATCCCTAAGTGGCTACACCAAGGACAAGCACCAGGCCCAGCTGGATGGCATCTCAAACTCCTTGACAGGGTGCTCTCCAGGTGCTTTTCCAAACTCAAAAAGCCACAAGCCAGTGAAGGGAGAGGAAGACTACTTTCCGTGGGGGACGGAGAAATAATCACCACCAGCAACCACAGCATGGCCCACCACCCTCTCTGCAGAGCCGGGCACCAGGGCAGCACCTGGAGGGCTGATCCCATTCATCCCTGGGAGAAGCCTAGCAAGTTCATCCTCTCTCACCCCACGTTTCAGAGGAGCCAACTCAGGCTCAGAGAGATGCGGTGACATTCCCAAGGCAAGACACACAGCTGGCAGTGGGCAGAGTCACCACTGTGAGGAGGAGGAGGTGGGCAGTCACCTGGGAAACAGCTGCTCCAGCACCTGGTGGGCTGTGCTGGAGCCTGAGTCGCTGCAGAGGGAGGTGATGACACTGCAGAGGACTCTGCTGGGGAAGGCTGGCAGCACAGACTCTGAGAGCCTCTGCATCATGCCTGCCTGGAGGGCACGCATCCTGCAGGCCTCAGTTACGGACACAGTGGACTCATCTTCACTCTGGGTGTGATGAGGAGGACACAGGGTCAGGGCCACCACTGCAAACCACCAGCGTTATCGAGGTCTGCAGCTGACGCAGGAATGCCTAGCCCTTCCCAGACGTGTGCGACAGGAGACACAGGAGCTCCCACACTCAGCAAGGTTCTGGGCTCTCAAAGTACAATCTGACTTTGGGTGTGTGAAGGATTCCACATTGATCTCCCTCAAGACCATTTGCTCGCTGAGGGACAACAGAGCTCCTTCTGTGCAGAGCACCAGCCCAGTGAATCCTCAACAGACACCCCTCTCTAGAGAGGAGAACAGAGGCTTAGGCATGCCAAGTGGCTTCTCTAGGTCCTGTGGGTCAGAACTGAGAACCGCCCAAACTGGGGGCTGAGGGCCAGCCCCTCTAACTGCCTGAGGCTTCATTGGGCCCCCACCTGGAGGGAAATGTTATGTGGCCGCCCCACCCCGCCCCAGTCTGGAAACAGTGTACAAGGCAGTGACACACTCTGAGAATCCCTTTGACTTCCAAACATGCTGATGGTTATTTCTTTTACATTAAAGGGAGTTTGGAGACCCTCATTATCGAGGTTTCATTTTCCAAAAAAGGCAAAATTCAAAGATACTCAGGGCCTATTGGGAAGTGACGACATCAACATTTTCTCTAATCTTCCTAGGGAAATGCAAAGAGTGCCCTCCTACCCTCCTCTGCAGCTGGTGGGGAGGAGCGGAAGTCCAGATTCCTTTGGGAATGGGACTGTGGGACACTCATGGGGGACAGCCCTGTTAGGGTCCCAGGAGAACGGCTGTGGGAGGTTGGATTCTTGGCCTGCCCTGGTCATCTCAGGGGCCTGGGTGGGAAGACCCCTCTGTGCCCACTCTCACCTCATAGCAGCCCTGGTTATTGATGGTGGCGTGGTGCAGCTGGTCCCTGTCCAGGGAGATGGAGTACCCGAAGCCATCCGCCAGCTCTTCCACCACCTCCTGTGTGCAGCTCTGCAAAGACAGTGCCTGAGAGCCGGGCCGGGAGGTCTGAGGGGCCTGCCTCGACTTGGCCACAGGAGGAAACCCCAGCACAGATCAGGTACCGAGCAGCATCTGCATAGACCTCCAGCCAGGGAGGGAATGAGATGACACCCGGAGGGCTCGGGACTAACCTATGCATAGAGGAGCTTGCTCCCCAGCACCCACTCTCCCATCCTGCTAGCCACCACCTAGGCTGGGAACATGACACACTGCCAGTCTTCCAACACTGAGCAAATGGCTCCTGCCCAGGGTGGGTCCCCGCTCAGCCCCGCCGTGCCTCTCTCACTCCCCTCCGACACACAAGGAGCCTCAAAGTGGTGTGCAGGTGGCATCCAGTTGTGGCCTAACCTGGTTGACTTTCCCTGTGTTACCTGAGTGCTCCTCCTGCCAATTGGACAGAGGCGGTGCAGGTGAGGGCCAAGCCAGTGTCTATAGTGACTGAAAAGGCTCTTTTTCTTGGCTTTCCTGAAGCCAGAGCCTCCACAA
>NW_025792755.1:2848-3890 GCF_021613505.1 Equus quagga | reverse complement strand
CAAATATTCCTCAATGTGAAGGGAAGGCTGCCAAGAGGACAGAGTCGATGATGGGTCAGGGAAAAACCAGAGACATGTACAGAGTCCAGCTGCGTCTGATGCAGGGTAGCCAACTATTCAGCCGACCATCCATCCAGGCCACTTATGAAACACCAATATGCTGGGCTGCATGGGGAATAGGGGCCGTTAGAGGATTTGACAAGGAAGATAGGAAATCTGATCAAGTTTATGAAGATCTGCTCCTGCACAGATGAGTGAGTTTGTGGTGAAAGTGAAGGCAGGGGCCTGTTGGGGGTTGTGGATTTACTACAAAGAGCAGACTAGAGTCCTGGATGAGGAATGGAGCAGGCGACAGGGAGAAGGATGGTGAGATTCTGCATGTATTTTGGAGGTAAGAGGTAAAGAATGGGATGTGGGGAAGAGGTTTGGAGGCTACTTCTTGGATACTGGGTGGGACTTGAGTGAGCTGTACCTTCTGGATGAAGGTTCATGGACAACAATGTGGGATTAAGGGCCTGAGCTCATCCTTGTGGCAGAAATGTTGACAACAGCCTTCCTGCCTTGTTTAGCAGTGACACAGGAATGTCTTCTCTCTAGTTGTCGAGTGTGGAATCTCAATAAGCTTCACTCCTTCTTCTCTGAGATTCATTTGAGATGCTCACTCTCCATGATCTCATGTGTCCAAAGCCTAATTTCACATATAGACCAAAAATGTCCCTCCAGTCCCAAGCATCACATCCACACAACAAACCCTCCTGAATGAGAGAGACTTGCCCCCCACCCCGACTTATTGAACAGGAATCCCGGTCTTCATGAGGACTAGACACCATTTAACCTGAATCCATCATGGCATCCTTGGAGGGGATTTTCTGATCTGTTTGGGAAATTAAAGCCCTGCTCCTGGAGCTGGATTTGGGGTCATTCACAGGCTCACCACACGGCTGGGAGAGTTGGGGTCTAAAGAGGAGAGGAAAGGGAAGAATGTTTCCCATCATGGCCCCCACTAAGCACGTCACTCTGCTGTCCATCCTCATCATAATTC
>NW_025792755.1:0-2748 GCF_021613505.1 Equus quagga | reverse complement strand
GACTGTTCAACCGACCATCCATCCAGGCCACTTGCGAAACACCAACAATATGCTGGGCTGCATGGGGAATAGGGGCCATTAGAGGATTTGACAAGGAAGGTAGGAAATCTGATCAAGTTTATGAAGTTCTGCTGCTGCACAGATGAGGGAGTTGGTGGTGAAAGTGAAGGCAGGGGCCTGTTGGGGGTTGTGGATTTACTACAAAGAGCAGACTAGAGTCCTGGATGAGGAATGGAGCAGGCGATGGGGAGAAGGATGGTCAGACTCTGCATGTACTTTGGAGGTAAGAGCTAAAGAATGGGATGTGGGGAAGAGGTTTGGAGGATACTTCTTGGAAACTGGGTGGGACCTGAGTGAGCTGTACCTTCTAGATGAAGGTTCATGGACAATGATGTGGGATTAAGGGCCTGAGCTCATCCCTGTGATGGAAATGTTGACAACAGCCTTCCTGCCTTGTTTAGCAGTGACACAGGAATGTTTTCTCTCTAGTTGTCGAGTGTGGAATCTCAAGCTTCACTCCTTCTTCTCTGAGATTCATTTGAGATGCTCACTCTCCATGATCTCATGTGTCCACAGCCTAATTTTTCACACGGATCAAAACTGTCCCTTCAGTCCCAAGCATCACACCCACACAACAAACCCTCCTGAATGAAAGAGACTTGCCCTGCCCCCCAGACTCATTGACCAGGAATCCCGGTCTTCACGAGGACTAGACCAGATCACTCACACCATTTCACCTGAATCCATCATGGCATCCCAGGAGGGGATTTTCTGATCGGTTTGGGAAATTAAAGCCCTGCTCCTGGAACTGGATGTGGGGTCATTCACAGGCTCACCGCATGGCTGGGAGACTTGGGGTCTAAGGAGGAGAGGAAAGGGAAGAATGTTTGCCTACATGGCCCCCACCAAGCACATCACTCTGCTCTCCATCCTCGTCATAGTTCATGTTGACTCTTGTTCTGTGGATACCGGGAGCTGGGCTGGGGACAGAGGCCAACACTTCCTGCCTCAAAGAACGCTGCTTCTGGCTACCAGATGTTTCTAATGTTCTTCAAAGGATCAATCTCAGGTAAAATCACACCCACTTCCATCAGTGAGGCATCAATCTGAAATTCAATAGTCTCAGCAGAAATAGAAAGAAGCAAAAATCCCTCATGAGGACGTTCGCTTTCCAGATTGAGTGAGGGGTGAGTATTAAATCTCAAGAAACCACATTAGTGGCCAGTGTCAACCATCACTTGGGCTCCTCTTCTCCACCTGCCCTGTCCCTCAGGTGAGGACCAGTCCCAAAGGCCCAGCTTATGAATCTCGGGATACACACTCCATGCCAAGTCCCTTCTGATCCCATCCCCAAGCAGGTGCTCCACGAGTTCACTGAAGGGTCATTGCTGAGATTCTCCACCTCACAGGGTGCAAGTCACAGTGCTCTGTCCCCGTCACCTTCCTTTTCTGTGTCCTGGAGCTGGGATCACAGTTAACCTGACTCAAAAAGGTAAACACCTGACTCTCATACAAGTATAGAATGAACCGGTGTAAAATATTTTCTTCAATTCATATATTAATGAGGAGATTGGTAAGTGGTAAGGATTAGTCAAAGAGCGTAGCAAAAACGAAAGTCCTTACATTCCACCAGAAATAGAACCTATGAAGCAAAGTCTTTGAGTGTTGGAGATGCACTGCTCAATCTCCAACAAGGGAGGGATCACATACGAGGAAAGAATCTGTGTCTTGCACAGAAGGGGAGCTGCCTCCATGGGGCTGGTCACTTCTCTGCATTTGATCCTGATGTAAGAGGAGTTTGATAAGAGACAGCCCCTCAGTCCTGACGACTGAACAGCCAAGGGAGCTGTGGACATGCTCACCCCTGAGGAGTCTGAGTAGAGCATAAAGACTGCCCTCAGGTGATGGGGAGGCCACATAAGGGGCCACCTGGCCTGAGCCTAAGGCAGGGGGACAGTGGACAGAGCAGTGGGGACCAGAGCTGCTTCTGATGGGCTTTAGTCACTGTGTCATGCATCGTGAGTCTGGGCCTGGACACCAGGGGGTGCTCAGTGCTCATTCCTGACATTTCTGGGGCTGATCACAGCTGGGACCAGCCACCTGGCACTGCCTGGTACCCTCTGCTCAGGGCACACAGCTGTGAACGCCCCACCCCCTGGCCATCCTAACGCAGAGGGACCTGAACCAAGGCTCCAGATCTGATCCCTCAATCTCTTTGACTACTCTGGGCTCCTTTCTGAAGATGAAACCGGATGAAAATTAGGGTGATTATGACTACGTGGGACTTGAAAGCATCCCAGTGCTAATGCAGGGAGCTGTCCTGGAGGGAAATGAGCTATAAGCTTCCCATCTGATCCCCAGCCTGGCCCAAAGACCCACTGTCACCTCATGTGACCAATGCTAGACTCGGGAGGAGTCCCTACAGGTGTTCCTCCCTCATGAACCAAAATTCCAAGGCCCTTCCCTGGCTGTGGCCCTCCCCTCCAGTCCAGTGATGGGACTTTTTCTACATTTATGCAGTCATACTTGACATACAATGAATCACACACATTCAAAGTGTAAAATTTGGAAGAAATTTTGAAACATACATAAACACAAACTTTTGGCTTGAGATTATTTCATTTAGAAGATGACACTGCCAATTGTGCCATTAATTGTGCCCCCAAACTCCTTATCTGTGGTAGCAGCAAGGGGTCCTCAAGTGTCCTTCCAAGATTCTCAGGATCCAGATCATGGAACACGGTCCCC
>NW_025792754.1:0-3297 GCF_021613505.1 Equus quagga | reverse complement strand
TTTTCTTCTTTGAAGGAATATACTTCACACATAGTTTTCATCTGTATTGAGATAAATTTGGAACACAGTACACAGGAACACTCGCCAGCCCTGGGGGTTAGTGGTTAAGATTCAGCGTGCTCACCACTGCGGCCTGGGTTCGTTTCCTGGTCAGGGAACCACACCACCCCATCTGTTGGTTGTCATACTGTGGCAGCTGCATGTTGCTGTGATGCTGAAAGCTGTGCCACCAGTTTTTCAAATACCAGCAGGGTCACCCATGGAGGACAGGTTTCAGCAGAGACTCCAGACTAAGACAGACTAGAAAGAAGGGCCTGGCCACCCACTTCCAAAAAAATTGGCCGTGAAAACCCTGTGAAGAGCAGCGGAGAATTGTCTGATAGAGTGCTGGAAGGCGAGAGGATGGTACAAAAAGACCGGGCAGGGTTCTGCTCTGCTGTCCACAGGGTCGCTGGGAGTCGGAATTGACTCAACAGCACTAACAGGAACATTAAAAGTTACCACTTTTAAGAACTTTGAAATAAAACTTTCATATCAAAATAATCGAGATATTTTAAAAATGTGATTCTCCCCAATACTGTGGGGTTATTTCATTTACTTATATATTTTTGAACAAGTATGTATTCCCTGCTTTCACATTTGTAATTTCAGGTTTATTAGAAAGGCAATCCCTATTTTCTTCCTCCACTTGATTTACAAACTGTCTGTTAGCAAACATCACATTGGCAGTAAGGACTGTTTCAAACCCCAAGAACCATTCCACAAGCAGTCCCCCACCCCCAACACACACTTCTCTCTTGCCCCAAGCACCGCATGGTGTGATGAGCTTCCTTTATTCTACAGGCACAGACGTCGGGGAGGCTAACAGAATCTTGGTAAACATGAAGGATAAAGAATCTCAGTAACTTTTGCTTTTGTGTAACATCATAAGTGAAGCCGAAGGAAATATTTGCCTGGGGAAATCTAGATTATTTTACAACCCACCCCTACTCACAGCAGACTTCACTCGGGTGATGTGGAACTGCGAGGAAAGGTCACCTTTCTGTCATAAACACACGCTAGCCCTGTGTCCACCGGAAATCATATTCTCATTGGTACTGGGTGCTATTTTATTCTAAGTACCTTCACTGCAGCTTTATCTCAGGGCCATAATTGTCCTTGAAAACAGTTCTATTTTGGCTTTATTTAAATTATCCTTGAGTGATTTTCCTTTTATTGGCAAGGCTCTCAACAGTCTAGACCAAGTTGAATTTATCAAGAAGTGAGAGGTAGCAACTGATAAGAACCGGTGCCTGTGCTAAAACAGTGTACTCATTCCTGAAAACCTTGTGCTCGGCAAAAAGCACACTAAAAAAAAAAAACAAAAAAAACAAGTTCGTGGGGAAAAAATAGGGTTTGGGACAGACCACTCCAACTAAGCAACTTCGTAACCGGCATGCTAACCACTCACCACCCAGGTTGGCAGCTCAGACTATCTGGCAGTTGTCATCGTAGGTATCTTTTTTAAAGGGGACCTAGAGCCGTACTTTAGAGAAGGGCTGGTGGGTGGCAGAGCGGCACAGATGGGAGTAGAACTCTGAGCCGCTGGGCATCATGGTGGCACAGAAAGCCGTGCAATCCTGGCAGGCTGCCTGGTTATGGTGCTCTTTTTTCCCCTCAAAATAGCCCACAAAGGGTCCCAGCTACCAGTGCAGCAGCCTAGCTGAAGGCTGTCTGCTTTTCTGACAGAAGTTGTCATTTTACTCCCCTAATCGGGCTCCCCTTGGAGGAAGAGGTCTTGGAGGAACATGCTTTCAAGTTCCTTCCACGTTATGACTACTTTATTCCCTGTATTTGTGTGACAGAAACATGTTGTGGCAGAATACGTTGCACGGTTTCCTTTAAAATTCCTGGAGCAACAACCCACGGAGGGCTGAGGCGGCGGCGGGCTTAGGGGAATGGGGAAAAACTGCGATCTCACTCTTCAACCGAGCCAGTCACCTTTCTCAATACTGCCAACAACAAGGGAAGGAAAGCGCAGTTTTTAAGAACCTTGCTTTTAGAAATAAAGGGGACTACAGTTGGGGTTTCTCTCCCCTAATCCTCCAAAATGCATCAAGATTTCTGGCAATTCTGAGTCACCACACTCCCCTGCTTTTGCTCACCTAACAAGAACTGGTTTAGGGCCTCTTGGGTATTGCTTTCCTCAAACCCACTGTGAAGCGTTCTTTGACCAATGCAAGAAACTTCCATCATAATACATCAGAATAATACTGGTTTTCTTAAACAGAATTTACTAATCTGAAATAGAATTATCCAAAACTTAATAGCAAGAAGTTTAACTATTTTAAAAGATAGAATGGCCTCCTGCCAAATCAGTCCCGTCCCATCCACAGCCTGGTGCAGGGGGAGTGATTCCAGAGAGCCAAGTTTCATACCGCCAGTGTATATAAAAAGTGTGTATTTTGGTCCATTTACCTACAGTGAAATAATTTTACATCAGGAATCTTGCTGACAAAAACCAAGGCTTGTTGCAAGAAAACCACCACCTCGGAATATTACTAAATACACCTCAAACATCACCGTCACTTAGTTCTTTGCATGGATATAAAGTACTTAAACAAAACAACTCATCATATGCTCAAATATTAGGTAAATAATTTAATGATGATAGAACAATAGAATTTCTTTAAACACAATATTTCAAGTTACTATATTTTTGTCTGGAGTACAAATCTGAAATGGTACAAATTGTACCCAAATACTGAACCATGAATTAAGCAAACAGAATGAAAAAAAAAATTCTCCTGACTTTGGTTTCCATTCCTTACTCCCACTCACTCTTCCTTGCCTCAGACGGCTTCTACTGAAGACACTTAGTTCAATCCTTAAAGGACAACATGAGAGGGTCTGCTGCCGACAGGGCTAACCCCCAGATGACCCACAGGCGCCGGGCTGGGGGACCACAGACTCTGAAGCACTTCACTTCCTGCGGGAAGCCAGTCCCATTTTCTACTTCGCTTCAAGCCAAGACTGCTGAGATGAGGCACCCCTCAGTAGCTACTGACCATTTAAGTATGGAGAGAAAAGCAAGGTAGAAAAATTATTTACATTCTGCCAACAGGGACAGACACACCTGGTATGGACTACTATTAACATTGTCAGGCTGCCTGCTTTCAGTCTCACAGGCTGCTTAAGAACACTTTTTACTGCGAGAGCCCTTGCTGGTCTTGGAGTGGCACGGAATGAGGCGGCTTGCTTTAGTGGTGACGAGGAGGACTCTCTTACACCAGGTGGCCAAGGAGCAGCTGCCCATCC
>NW_025792753.1:0-1677 GCF_021613505.1 Equus quagga | reverse complement strand
GAATAGCAAGCAGGTGTTTACTTTCAACACAGTCACCCCATCTCCATCCCCTTTGTGGCGCCACCTGTCTCCCGTAGTCATGTGACTTTGCAACCCCTGCTCCACACTATCTTTAATTTCCACATCTTGGTGCTAACGATTCTTCCAGCCGTCTAACAGAGGGTGGCAAACATCACATTCTTATCCTGCAAGTGGAAGCTGCCAGCTACTCAACTTTTCTTTCTCATCTGATCTCCCCTCCATCTTGCCTCTCAAGCCTGACTTCTACTCGAGCATAGGAGCAAAATGGCGGGGTGAGCTGACCCGGGATTCTCTCCCCTTCAAAATACAACAAAAGATTGGAGGAACTGAATTTCAGAGAATAAACATAATGCCAGCTTGTTAGAGACCTACAATACCAAGAAGGTGGAGATCATAAACCTTGCTTACACCTTCGGAGGCGCTGGAACGGTAGAGAGAACATTGCTCCCTCCTCTAGAGTCTGCGATCACTGCGGCGTGGGTCGGGAAGGAGCAGGAGAGGGGCCGTGCCACCGGGGGATCAACCAGGATTCCTGCCGCTGATTCAGTGGAGACCCGCTGATGGGGGGAATGCTTCTGTCCATGGGGACCCCATAAATCAAGGGCATTGGGAGACCAGAGAACAGAACTGATCTGAACGTAGACCGGCGTGTGTAACAGCCCCCCCCAACCCCCCCCCCCCCCGGCAAAACCACTGGGCGCAGCCATCTTGCCCCAAGGCGGAGAGCTCATAACACGCTGCTCTTGACCCCCATCTAGTGGCGACAGGCTGTAACTGCAACTGAATTCTACCACCATGCGAAAAAACTGCTCCTCTACCATCCAGCAATTTATAAAAGCCCCAGACCAGAAGGAAAACAATAAAAACACAGAATTAAGTCCTGAGGACTTGGAATTAGGTAAACTAAGTGATAATGAATTCAGAGCATCTATAATCAAAAAACTCAGTAAGGTAGAGAGAAAGATAGAGAAACAAGCCGAGTTCTGGAGTTACTTTACAAAAGAGAATGAAATCATAAAGAAGAATCAAACAGAATTACTTGAGATGAAAAACACAATGGACCAGATAAAACAGAATACGGATTCCCTGAATGCCCGTGTAGGCAACATAGAGGAGCAAATTAGCATAATCGAGGCCAGACAGGCTGAATGGCGCCAGACAGAGGAAGAAAGAGAACTAAGAATTAAAAAAATGAGGAAAATATCTGAGAAGTAATGGATTCAATGAGGAGTAAGAACATAAGGATCATAGGAATTCCCGAGAATATGGAAAAGGAAAATGGAACAGAAAGTGTGCTTAATGAAATTATTGAAGAGAACTTCCAAAATCTAGGGATCAATGGAGAAATGTGTGTAGAGGAGGGTTTTAGATCTCCTAGATTTGTCAATGTAAAAAGACCTACTGCAAGGCACATAGTAGTAAAGTAGGCAAATAGGAAAGATAAGGAGAGAATACTCAGGGAAGTAAGGGAAAAAAAGAGAATAACCTATAAAGGAGCCCCTATCAGACTGTCAGCAGATTTCTCTACAGAAACCCTACAAGCTAGGAGAGAATGGAGTGATATATTCAAAGCTTTAAATGATAAAACTCTTCAGCCAAGAATACTCTATCCAGCAAGAATTTCCTTCAGATATGAGGGAGAAATTAAATCTTTTC
>NW_025792752.1:0-1035 GCF_021613505.1 Equus quagga | reverse complement strand
GGGATGGGATCGGGCGGCCCGGCGGCCTGGCTGTGCTCCCCGGCGGGCCCACGCTCCGGCTCCGTCCCGCTGAGGCCGTCGCCGGTCGCCGGGTGCCACCTGGCGGCCGCTTTTTATCGTCTCTTTCCTCCAGAGCTCCGGCGACGTGTTCCAAGGGATGGGACTCGGCCACGGTGACCGAGGCAGAGTCCTGGGAGGCTGGCGTCGCTGGAGGGATCTGGCCCGGTGGCGCCGGGGCGTGAGCGCGATGCCCGCTCGCCGGAGATTGGAGGTGCAGGCTACTGAGGGAGGTGGCTGTCGCCGCGCCGCCCGGTGCCGGCCGGGGTGTGGGGCCTCCCGGACGAGTCGACCAGCAGCCGCCGGTGCCCCTCCGTCCCCGGGAGGGGGTGGGGGGCTGCCACGGGGAAACGGGCGAGGGAGCTCGTCCCGTGCCCGGCCATCGTCCCGAGGGCCGCCCGGTGGTCGGGCCTTCCGCGTCGCCGATCCCCTTTCCGCGCCCCGCTCCGGAGGTGGGCGACCGGCCGGGGCCTTCCGTGGGAGGCCCGTGGAGGGCGCGACGGGCTCGGCCTCCGGGCTGGCCTTTTCCCCACTGGTCTTCCGAGTCGACCGGCTCTGGCGGTGGGGACCGGGCCCGGTCCTCGGATGCCGCCTCCTCCGTGGCAGTTTTTTGTCCAAGTCCCACCCTGGAGAAGAGCGTGGACCGGCCCCGGGAGCCCTCGAGGGCGGGCCGGGGAGGGCGTCCCCAGCCCGGACGCGTGCCCGGGGTGGGTCCGGGCCGTCGGACCGGACTTCTCTCTCCGAGTTTCGCGGGTCGCGTCTTTGTCCGGAGGTGGGAGGGGGCCGGCTCGAGGCGTAGGTGGAGCACCGGCTGAGGGACGGGAGACACGGTCCCGCCCCGGGCCCTGTCGCCGGAGGTGCCTCCGCGGAATTCTTTTCTAAGTCCTGACCCGGCAACTCAGAGGGAGGGACCGACCAGTCCCGGCCCGCACGGGCGGCCCGGGGAGGCTGTCCCCGGCTCCCCCTGCCGCCACGCTT
>NW_025792751.1:0-2109 GCF_021613505.1 Equus quagga | reverse complement strand
GGTCCAGGAAGGAGTTGACGGAAATCTGGAGGAGGTCAGGGTCTTCAGCAGTCCATCTGCTAAAAGCGAGGGGTAAAGATCAAGTTCAAGGTGATGACTCTCTCTTACACCCAGCACACCACACCCGCCCCGGAGACCTGACACTTGAGAGTCTCCCTGTGTCCATCACCGAGCCCCTCCGGCTGAGATTGGCTCTCAGGCCCTGAGCCCTTGCCGCCACCCCCATCTCAGCTCCGTGTAGAACTGACACAGCCAGGACGCTGCCGTTCACGGCGCACTCCTTCTGAACCGCCTGCTGGTGGTGTTGGGCTTCTGGGGCCATGGCCCTGCGGGCCATCTCTGCCTCCAGGGGGGACCGGAAAGGCACGGTGAGTGTGCTGGGGGAGGCATGGTTAAGGCACCATCTGCTACTGAATTTGCTGGTGCCTCAGGCTTCGCACGTCTCAGAGGCTGGCCTTCACCCCAGCTTCCCCTCAGGCCGTCCCCCCCCACCCTCACCCTCACCCTCACCCTCGAACACACAAACCCAGTCCTGCCAGCTCAGGCCACCCTGGCCTGCCCGCCTCCCTCCTCACTCAGTTCACCCTGTCCCACCTCCCCCGCTCCTTCCGGCCTGTGTCCCCACCCTCCAGCCTCCTCAGGCGTCAATTCCCCGCCCCCCGCCCCCCACCGCGCACCCTCCCCCACCCCGCGTCAGGCTACCCCAGCTTCCCCTCACTGCTCCCCTTTGTGTGTCCCACCCCCCGGCTGCCCTGTGCCCTGTGCCGGGCCTTTTGACACGTCCCTGGCCCATCCTGTGGCCACCAGGCCGCAGGGGCTCAATGGAAAGGATACAAGACCATCTGTCGGTTTTCTGGTCCTACATCCACTGGTGCTGCATCTCCACCTAGCCCTGACTCAAGTGCTGCCCGTGCGACATCGGGAGCACCTACGGCTGCTGGCCCCACCGCCCCCTCGTCTCCAGGGCTGCCCGGGCCACCAGGGCCACCCTGGCCATCAGGGATGCCAGAGCCACCCTGGGCCCTGGGGCCGCCAGGGCCGCCCTGGCTGTCGGGGCCGCCAGGGCTAACTTGGTCGCTGGGGCCGCCAGGGCTGACAGGAGCACCCCGGCCTTCCAGAACGCTGGGGGGACTATGGCTGTTAGGGCCTCCAGGGCCGCTGGGGCCACCCCTCGCACCAGCCGCACCACCGCCACCTTCGTCTGCGGCCTGCATAGCTGCTGCCACTCCGTCGTTCCCCTCAGAGTCCAAGCCGAATCCGCCGGCCCTCTCAGCCCGCCGCTCAGGGACTGAAGCCCTCTCACCGAGTTCCCCCCTTTCGCGCGCAATGCAACTCGGGATGTCCAGTGCGCCTGCGCAAACAGACCCGCTTTGAGTCCCTCGGAGTGTGACAGGTTCCCGCCAAGCCGGCCCAGAGACCCTGTAGCCGGCCGAGCCAATGGGGACTCCCTCGTGAAGCCCCGCCCAATAGAGCACGACGTAACCTCAGTGCGCCTGCGCGAACCGCCCCTTCCCTGGTGCTTTCCCGGGAGGAGAGCGGTGCGCTGGGCCTCTGTGCTGTGCTCAGGCCTCTGGGCAGGTGACGGTTGCCCGCCAAGGCTGCCGCGCCCCAGGCGTGCGTCCTGCGCCTGGGAGCCCGGGCTGCTGCCCGCCGGGCCGACCTCGCCTGTGACCAGCCTGCCGACCGCCAGTGTCCTGTCATCGAGTTCCGGGAGGGAGTCGGGCTCCTCTGGGCCGGGCGGCCTGTCCCCCTCTCTGGGCTCCACACGTGGCCCGAGTCTGCGAGTATCGGGGCCCAGGAGGGACCAGCTGGACTCCAGGGCTGCACGAGGGGGAGCACCACCCCTGGGACAGCTCCCCGTCGCTTTGCCCTCTGCTGGCACAGCCCTCACGGGCTCTCCCTCCCCCGGGAGCAAAGTCTTGCAGCCCTCTGGGGGGCTGGAGGTGCCAGGGGCCCTCAACTGGGAGGTGACCCTGTGTCTGCTGGCCTGCTGGGTGCTGGTGTCCTTCTGTGTCTGGAAGGGGGTCAAGTCAACAGGAAAGGCGCGGCTGGAGGCGGGCGGGGCTGGGGATGACGGCAGGGCTGGGGGGCGGCATTGCCTGGGGGAGG
>NW_025792750.1:0-1070 GCF_021613505.1 Equus quagga | reverse complement strand
AGTAAATGTGGGTAAGTTCTCCAAATATTTACTGTTAAGTGCGTGAGATTAAAGAAGGTAGGAGGCCACTGGCACAGAATGAGAAAGTGCCCATCCATCCAACAACATGACCGATGGGTTATAGAAGGCGAGTCCAGCCACCAGAGTACCTCTGGGTACCACTCATTCACACTCAATCTCAAATGATGAGCTGTGCGTTGAACAGCAGGCAGTGAGCTGTAAAAAGAGCAGCAGCCCGAGAGGTCAGGGCCTGGCACCCGGCCTGCCTTGTGGTGGGAATTTGGATAAATCCATATCTCGGGCTTCATTTTCCTCATCTGTAACCCAAGGTGAGCCTGGTTTCTTATTCTCTTGTGCTTAGCATGCAAAGTAAACTAACTAGCCTCAGGAACGTTGGCTGCAGCCCTCCCCAGATCAACCCAGGAGTCTCACCTGACCTCATCCCGGATCTACTCGATCTCCAGTTCTTACACCTGAGGCTCACGAGACCTACTTTCTAAGGGAAAGTATGTTGTCCTCAGTAATGTTGTTCAATATTCGGTAACTAGACTAGATTTGCATTTCAAGAGTATAGCAAATTTCATCATTTAGTGTAATTTCTTCATCATCATCCTTATTTTGCCTAAAATGTGTTGGATTGTACTAATTTGGGGAAACCCAATTATCTGAAACTATAGTTGAAGTATTGTTAAAGTGCTTTGTAGAGAATGAGAATAATAGCTTTTGATCTTATGAATGGAAACTAACAAATATGTCCCAGGCACCTTTCTAAGAACTGGAGAGAAAGACACCTTCCCCGCCATAAGTGTCTCACCCAGGTGAGGAGGAGGACAACAATTATAATCAGGTAACAACCTCTGCACTAAGATCAAGTACAATGTTCAGGAAAACAAAAAGAGTGATCACATCCCCAGGTGCGAATGTCAGAGAATGCTTCCTGGTGGGGCGATTCCTGCTCTGGGTTTGGAAGACTCAGGATGGGTTCGGCCAACTGCTGGCATCCGGCAGGTTTGCCGTGTGCAGTTTGCAGTCTGTGCCTTGTACGAGGTACTCAGCCAAGAAGATGAGTG
>NW_025792749.1:1087-4475 GCF_021613505.1 Equus quagga | reverse complement strand
ACAGATCCTCTGACATCACAGTGGACCCGAAATACAACCTGGCCTCATCTACACAGTGCCAGAGTTGGGCTCAAGTAGCATATTCAAGTCCCATTGCACTCAACTGCATGTTGCCAATGGAACATGAAAGGGGCCGGCCGGTGGTGCAGTGGTGAGGTCCGCACCTTCTGGGTCGGTGGCCCGGGGTGAGCCAGGTGGACCCTCAGGCTGAGCCTGCTCACCACTGCTTCAGTCATTCTGGGACAGGCGTCCGAGGTAGTGTAGAGGCAGATGGGAAGGGACATTAGACAGGGCCAGACTTCCACAGCAAATACAGGAGCATTGCCAGCAGATGTGAGCTCAGCGATGCACTTCTGCCAAAACAAAACCAATTCAAAGTTGCAAAGAATAGAAAAACTGAAGCTGAAAAGAAAAAATGAAAAACTGCATGCCAGTGAAAAGAATAAGATCTCCATGAAGAAACTTAGGAAAACAGGTGAAAGCCATGTCAATCGAAAACTAACAAACGTTAGGGGAAAGAAATTCAAGAAGACACAAGGAGAAGAAGGATATTCCAGGATCTAGGAATGGAAGAATTAACACACTTGAAATGGCCATACCTGAGTAAAGGAATCTCTGGGTTCCATGCAATCCCAGTCAAAGTTGCAGCAATACTTGCCACAGAGAAAGAAGAGAGAATCCTAATGTTTCTATCCAGCAAACAGAGACCCTGAATAGGCAAAGAAATCCTCAGGAAAACGAACAAAGCAGGACGTATCACACTTTCTGATTTCAACATATAGGACGAAGCCCTAGGTAACAAAACGGCACAGTCTGGGCCCAAAAACAGTCACACAAACCCATGCAACAGAATCGAGAACCCAGAGCCCAACTCAAACGTGCATGGACAGCCCCTTTTCGAGCAGGGAGCCAAGAAGAGACAGCGGAGAGAGGAGAGTCTCTACAATAAACAGTGCTGGGAAGGCTACACAGGCACATGGAACACAACGAGAGTAGACCATGATGTTACACCTGGCACACACACCACCTCAAAATAGATTAAAGCCCTGAATGGCAGACTTGAAACCGTGAACCTTGTAGAAGAAGACCTAGGCAGAGAGCTCTTTGCCATCAGTCTGAGCCGCCTATTTGGAAGAAGCATGTCTGACTGGGCAAGGGCAACAAAGGAATCATGAAACAAACGGGACCACATCAAATGCACGTGCTTCTGCCCAGTCAAGGAAACCTTCCACTCAATGCGAAGAGAACACAACAACTGGGAGAGGATGTTAGCAAACCACACATCAGACACGGGGTGGAAAGCCCAAAGATACAATCAACTCTTACGTCTCCACTAGAAAAAAAACAACAAGCCAATGAAAACCTGGGTAAAAGATGGAAACAGAGATTTCACCCAAGAAGAACTAAAGAGGTCCAGGAGGTGCATGAAAACTTGTTCACCATCATTAAATCTCAGGCCATGCAAATCCAAACTGGAATGACAAAGCAGCTCACTGTGCTGAGAATGGTTATAAGGAACCAGACGGAAAACAGCAAGTGTCAGAGGGGAGATGGCAGAAGGGAAGACTCCTGTACTGCCGGTGGGAGTGTAATCCAGTGCAGCCACTATGCCAAGAGGTGTGGTGCTGCCTCAGAAGTTTAAGTATAGATGTGACATATGACCCAGCTATTCCTCTGTGGCCTGTTTATCCTAAGAATTCAGAAACACTACAGCATAAAGACATGTGCACCGCTGGGTTCAGCACAGCCTGACTCCCGCTATCCAAGACTAGCTAGCCGCCCTGGTGCCCAGCAAGGGACGAAGGCAGAAGGAAGATGGGCTATAGCCACACAATGGCATACCACTCAACCAGAACAAAAGATGCAATCCAGCTATTTGTTATCACCTGTATAGCTGTGATGGTTTTTGGGGAAGCGAAAAAAGCCCCAGGGAGAATGTCAGATACCATAGGATCTCACAAGGAGAAGAAAAAGCAAGCAGTAACCAACAGGTGACAAGGGCCATTTGATTGGACATTCCCAGAGACAAAGCGGGGTGGTGTGGGAGGGTGAAAGAGATGATTAGGCACAAGAGTGCGGTGAGGGCCTGCTATTAGGCTTATACCACTGAAGATGATGTAACCTACACAGAAGTCTAAATAGATAAGGATGCAAATCTGAAAGATATAGGATGTTCTAATGCAGGGTTATGGCAATAAACTCACCTAAAATCAAAAATCCAAAAAGAGGTCCAGAATGACGGCATAAAGCTTTGGAGGCTGAAGAGATTACAGAAGGAGAACTTCCAAGGATGGAAAATCACCTCAAAATGCTTACTGATGCTACAGAAAGGTAGATCATTCAAAATAGTTGAAGAGGAATACTACCAAGAGAACATGATCAGTCCTAAAACCATGAACCAAGGGAAAATGGTACCGTCCATGCTGTTACTACTAATCACCTTCAGGACTAATCAAAACAGGCCAACGACTTCCGAAGTTCAGGCAAAATGTTGGTCCAAAAGAACAATTCAGGGCAAGACCTGTGGTGGATCGGGTAAGTGGCCACGTTCCCCTTGGGGCCCGGGCCTCACTGTTTCACATCACGGGTGCAGATCACATTAGCAGTGTTAGGAAGTATAGATTTCATGGTACGGTGCGGACAGGGATCATAAGTAAGTAGCAATTGTGAGGATACCTTATCTAGATGTACCAGACAAAGAACCATGAGAATATTACAATCTATGAATGCAACTGGTACACTTCCCCAAAGGAAGAAGGAAGGAAAACATGTGACCTGCCAAGGTGGAAATGGCAGAGCGCTAGGAGATGACATGATCATTACACATCAGAGGATTGCACGGGCAACTTCAACTAGGGAGGGAGTCCAGAACTTCCTCTGGGGAACGTCCACCCACTTGGCCATCTACATAAAATGTAAGAGGTAAAACCCAGGATAATCTTACAGGAAAGGAACCAGTGTCTAGAGAGAATGTAGCAGGCCTTACAAAGTTCGAGGAGAAAGTCAGAAACCGACAAGAAATCGAGAAAAAGGAAAACTATCCTACCTGGAAAGGGTGAGGAGTCAGACCGGCCTGAGATCGCTCTGAAACTCTGTGTGCACGCAGGTTGTCAGGACAACTTCGAATTTTGAGGTTGTTTATGACATCACGATGAACATGTCCACCAAGATGGCCGCACAGTTACAGACTGAGGATTGGCCTAGTCTAGGCTATTAAAGGGAGGGATACCCAGAAACAGCTTTGAAAAACAGAAAGCGGACACAGAAACTGCAAGACAAAAACAGACTCTGATTCAAGGGATAAGAAAGGAATCCTTGGCAAGAAGGGAGAATAGAGGGACAAGCACCGAGAGGAGAATGTTGTCATCTATTCAAGTCTATGGGGAGG
>NW_025792749.1:0-1077 GCF_021613505.1 Equus quagga | reverse complement strand
ACCTCGAATTTGGAGTTTCTGACCTCAGGATGTCAAACCAACCCAGATGGCCACGTGTTCTCAGTGCTTAGTTTGACCTAGGCTAGGACAGCAAAGACTCCTTCAAGTGACCGGTGCAAATTCAAAGACAACAACCAAGAGTCACGAAAGCACTCACACCTCGGCCTAGAGAACATACGGTGATTCAAGAAATGCAAAATTAATCACTTGGAATGAAGGGGAACGGACTGATAAGCATGTCTAAGAGAGATAGCTGAGAAATACCATGACGTTTATACTATGGAAGAGAAAAAAAGGTCCCAGAAAATGGAAGGCGAACAGCAATCACACCTGGATAATCCACAATGAAAGATGATGTCAGTCTTTAAACACACTCTGCTGGAACGTTTGAAAGTCAGAGAAATTCACAAGCCAAAAGACGGCAGCGAAAGTCAAGCCTGGGCTAAGTGGGAAGGGTGAGTTATCAGACTTCTCCGAGCCGGCCATGAAACCGTGTGTCCATGAAGCTTGCCTGGAGAGCAGAGACACGATTATAACAGATCCTCTGACATCACAGTGGACCCGAAATACAACCTGGCCTCATCTACACAGTGCCAGAGTTGGGCTCAAGTAGCATATTCAAGTCCCATTGCACTCAACTGCATGTTGCCAATGGAACATGAAAGGGGCCGGCCGGTGGTGCAGTGGTGAGGTCCGCACCTTCTGGGTCGGTGGCCCGGGGTGAGCCAGGTGGACCCTCAGGCTGAGCCTGCTCACCACTGCTTCAGTCATTCTGGGACAGGCGTCCGAGGTAGTGTAGAGGCAGATGGGAAGGGACATTAGACAGGGCCAGACTTCCACAGCAAATACAGGAGCATTGCCAGCAGATGTGAGCTCAGCGATGCACTTCTGCCAAAACAAAACCAATTCAAAGTTGCAAAGAATAGAAAAACTGAAGCTGAAAAGAAAAAATGAAAAACTGCATGCCAGTGAAAAGAATAAGATCTCCATGAAGAAACTTAGGAAAACAGGTGAAAGCCATGTCAATCGAAAACTAACAAACGTTAGGGGAAAGAAATTCAAGAAGACACAAGGAGA
>NW_025792748.1:0-5583 GCF_021613505.1 Equus quagga | reverse complement strand
ACCAGGTGTCATCAGAGGGCTGCTAGTGATTTGTTTTGTTCTTGTTCTTAAAGAGTATTGGAGTGTTTCGATTTCTTTCTTGCAAGTGTGTTTTTTTTTTTTCTTCTTTTTAAACCATAGCAGAGACTGTTTCAGTCAGAGCGGGGACTTTCTTTTGGGAGTTTCTTGCTGGGCTAATAATTTTTTATGGGTAACACTGAAGATCAAGTTACATGTAACTTTTTAGTCAAGGAACAGCTAGTTGAGAATTTGGATAAGAGTTGATAGTCTAAGTGGAATTGCATATTTGAAAATCTTTGTGGAGTTGGATGTTGTTGAATTTGCATAGGCAGCATGTGCTTTAAGATTTGGGAATAACATATCTCATTATTGTAGTCTGAACACCTGCTGTGTCTTGTGAGTCTTGAAACCTGACTGTGGGAAGAAATTCGAGGCTCATTTTCTTTCTCCAGTGGAACAAGTCCCAGTTCTTTCAGAGAGGACAGAGATGATGCCTTTCTTAAGGGCCAACAGTGAATCCCCTGCTTGTTCTGTTGTTTGCTTTGTTCTTGAGGGAATTAACGATGCTTTCTGGTACACAGTAGGCTTGCAATAAGTGTTTGTTGAATGAGTAAACGAAATCTGTCTCCAGAAAAATGAGCCCTTAAACTGTCCCAATTGGGTGATTTTTGAATTCTTCTTTAAGAAAGACCCCATCCCCTGTCTCCGTTGGTTACAAGGTACTTGTTCGAATAAGCTTTCTGATGAAGATTTTTCTTTTTAATTTATATTTGCATAAATTTCCTCATTTCTGTTTCATCTCCTGTAGATCACTATAAGATACTTTTCTAGATCACTTTAAGATACTTTTTAAATCACCTTGCACTCCCGCTTACTGACATCATTCTAGTTCTGGGCTTTGTCAGTTAAACTATTAGAATGTCCTTTTTCTGTCTCGAGGCTTTCTCGACCTATACTATGTCCTGTGTACTGAAAAATTAACCTTCCTAAAGCGGTGCTGTGTTTTGGTGACTCCCCACTGACGCTACTGGATAAATCCCAGCTTTGAAGTCAGAGCCTTCTGTGATCTGGTCCGGGCTGGTCATTTGCCTTTGTTTTAAGTTGCTGTGCAGTAGACAGCCAGTGCTGTCGCTGTCTGGACTGCTCACAGCCTTGCACACTCACTGTGTGTGTTTTTGGCTTTGCTTAATCCCTTCCTTCTACTTGAGATGTTTAACTCTTCCTATCTGCTTCCTCAACAAAAGACAAAAACGGTTTTAGTTTCTTCAAGGTTTAGCTGAAATAACATTTCTACTATTTTAGCCAGCTATTCTACTTGGGAGTAGGATCTCTTGCTCATTATACTGCTATAGATCTTGGTGTGTATCACACACGTGATCCTATTTGGCCTTGTGTGAATTCCTTTGCGTATATGTCACATGGCTCCTAATAGAATATGAGCCTAGTGAGGGCAAAGAATGGGTTCATATCAGTGTACTTCCTTTCATATGCTAGGCACTCAATATATATTTGTTGAATGTTTGTTCTTTCTTGATATAATGAGATGATGAATTGACGACCTCAGATGTGTATGGATGAGATTTGTGCACCATACAGCTTTGCGAAATGTGAAATTGCCCTATAGATGAAGCGCAATCTGTTCTTTTGTGTATTTTACTAAAGAATGTCAACTGAATTCCTGGGGAAGGGGAAATGCTGATATGTCCTCCCCTGTCTTCAGGACACAGATGGCCCAGACGTGTTTGTGGCTCAGTGAAGGTGAGGGAGCTGCTGAGCTGCCAGTCCACAAAGATTGATGAAATCTGAGAACTTCAGAGGAAAGAGCTGGCGTGGCACCAAGGCCATTAGCATATGGAATCCTTATCAAGTGTATCCCGGTTTACTTGCACATTGAATTTTCAGTTAGACTTCTTTTAGTTTACTTAATTACCTGCTTATAACAATTCAAATAAATCCTGAGAAGTTATGTTTTGTGTAGCTAGGGAGCTGACTTCATGTAGATTAACACTGGAGTCCAAAATCGGAGAGAAGGGAAGAGTCTCACGGATAAACTTCCCATTGTGTCTTTGTACTCAGTTCACTTTGGGTTCTGTCTAATGGAATGCAGTGCCTTAAAACATTACATGGTTGTGTTTTCAACTAGTTTTATCTTCTGTAGTATATTTATTTTCTAGAAGGATATATTTTAAATGTTTTGGCACCGATAAAATGTAGAGAAATGTAAATATAATAGCAATTAGACAATTTCATTTTTAAGATGAGTAATTTCTCTTTCAGTGAAGAGAAGGTGAGTCATGTATGGTAATTTTTCTATTTAAAATGGGGTACTAGCATTATAGCATATGCATATATATTTTTCTTTAAAATCAATGAGTATTCAGTATTGGTACTAAATTTAAACCTGGTTGTTCTTTAACATTTTCTAAAATTGATCTTCCCTTAATGGGCTTTCCGTAGATAGGACAGAAGTTGAGCCTCATGTTCAGTGATTTCTCTCCTATTTCGGAGCCCAGTAAATCTTCACTATGGCCATCACTCCGTCACTTAATCCACTTCATGTACTTACACTCTCAGCGATATCCTAGATTCAGTGTTCAAAGCCTAAAGTTCAGCCAAGTTCCCTCATTAGAATTCCACCTTTGGTTAGTCTCGTCATAGAATTTTGAGAGAAAAGACCCGAAGCTCACTCTTCTACATGAACCTCATAAAAGTTAGCATTTCCTAGCTTAGAATGGAACCAGGGACACGGTATGAATGTCAGAGCCTTAGGACTTCTCCCCTCCTCACGCCTGAATTGTTGTAAGTCATTCTAATTCTTCCATGTGGGATGCTGCCACAGAATGGCTTGATGAGCAGCGTGCAGGTCTGCGCCCAGGATCGGAACCGGTGAACCCTGAGTCACCGGAGCGGAGCACATGAACTTAACCAATCGGCCATGGGGCTGGCCAGCTAATTTTGTATGTAAACTTAATTCTCGGTCAAGATGTCCTGGATGCTCTTGGTAGTTTTAATCTCACATTGTTCATTTTCACTCTTAACTTCAGTCTACAGAATATGTCAAAATGGGGGCCCACAGAGAACCTTTCTACACTGAAGTTTTTTTTCTTGGACTGATTCTTCAGGCCTAGAAGCTCTCTTTATTGGGCAAGTGACAGGGTAGCAAGTTCCTCCCCGGCTCTCAGTATCAAGAAGGGTTTGATTATAAAAGAGAGCTTCTCTAAACCTGTTCAGGAAAATAAATAGTAAAATATAAGTCTGTCATTTTCATAGGACTACCTCATTGCCAGAAAGAGTCCTACAATCTTTTCCGTGTTGTCATGTACCTCTACTTAAAGGGCATAAAAGAATATCAGGAATCACTTTGAAGAATTAATCTAGCCCAACACACCCTTATAAAGAAGATTTAATAGTTTATTTGACCACCTACTCAAAATTTGTTTCTCTTCAGTTTTCCTCTAATTCTGCAATTTTGTTACAGTTTTACCTAAGTTTCAAACAGATAATCACAATTTAAATTAAAAACACACACTTCACAATATAGGAAAAGCCTGACTGAAAGATAAATTGTACATCTCAAGTTAGCACAACAAAATCTGTTTGATAAACTGCCAAATAAATCTTTGAGTTGCCTCCCCTACCCTTGAACTGATTTTTTCTCTTAAGGGCATAATTAAGCTTTCATTCAGAATGCCGTATACCTCACATTGTGATTATTGCTCTTATCAAAATCAACCAGTTGTTCTCCTCAACTTGCCCTGAAATTTTAACTCCTCCGGAAAGCTCTCAGTTGCACACTCTCTACAAACATTCCACCCATCTCTGGTATCCAATGCCCACAGCAACTCAAGGAGGAGTTTGCAATTTTAATACGTTCCAGAAACAGGAGTTGAAAAATGACGAATTCACGATGATGAGAGGAAATTCTGGAGGTTTTTAAAAAAGAAAAGATTCTATCATATTACTGGACTGTAAGAAATATCACTAGCAATCTTTTTTCATACAATCCTAGAGTTCATTAACATTAAACCTTTGATCATGTAAGTAGAGTTGCATGACCCCATTTCATTACTGTTATTAAAAATAATGGTACCTACCCTGTATCTCCCAATCCATGAAGGAAAATCACCTACAAGAGAAAAAATTAATAAACAATGCCCAAATAAACCCACACAGAATTGATACACACTAGCGTTGGTCAATTCTGGATGCCAGAATTTCAGAACACTACCTTCAGCAAATCAAACTCCATAGAGCTCTCTTCAGTGGGAAAAATACTTAATTTCTCTCACTGTAGTTCCGAAGATAATTAATGTGCGGCTTTAGCACTTAAAGAGGTCCCAGTTAGACATTCTTAAGTGCAAATAACATTCTACGAAAAATAGTTTGTTTCAAGTCAAACCATGCAAGTCTCATGTAAACTGTAGACTTTTTCCATCACAAAAAGGAGCTTCCGGGGTTAAAAAGACATTTGAGCTCCTCGTACACGGTTTTCTAAAAAACAGCACCCTGTGTGTGTAGCTTCCCTACAAGCTGGGGCCGGCGGCGGGGTCCCGGGGGACCCGGGCCGCACTCGCTCCGCAATGCAGAGGGCTCGGGGCTGACGGGGGCGGGCGCGCTGATCCTCCGGCCCGGCCGCAGCCCCGGCGCCCTCCCGACACCGACCACCCCACCCCACCCCACCCAGCCCTCCCCGGACCCGGCGGAGGGAACCCACCCACCGGCCGCCAGGCGGTCAGCGACGCCATCCCTGCGCGAAGGGCAGTGGTGAGCAGCGGGCCGAGGGTCCCCTCCGAGCCCCGGCTGCCGCCACTCACCGCAGCAGTGGCCTTCCGGGCGGCGGGGATGATGGCGGGAAGCGGGGCAGACATGTTATTACCGCACATACACCGGCTCGACCGACAACGCGCGTCGCAGGCGGAAGGGAGAGAGGGCTCCCGGCCCGCCCCATCGGGCGCGCGCTCAGGTGTCGGCGGCCCGGCGGCGCTCTTTCCTGCCGGGCGTCCGGGACACCCTGGGGGAGACGCTCTCAGCCCCAGCGGGACTGCGTGGTCCCTGGAGCCTGGGCTTGCCTTCCGCTCCTGGGGCGCTGTAGTGAAAAGAATGAGCCCCAAAGCCAGTCATCCGCAACCCCACATACTCCTTTGTTTCCTGAAGCCGGGGTGGACTCGTTTGCGCTGGCAGAGGTCGCTCGAGCTTTCGCTGTATTTCCATTTGGGGCTACACCAGTGTGCAGTTTTGGAGTCGACTCCCCTCCTCCTTTAAACTTCAGCTGAAAGAGAAAACATTCAGTTGTCACCGAGAATGCACAACTTATTGATCGATGGATAGTGACATAGTACTGATTTAAGCATGAGACTAGACGGTCCCTTTTGTGCACAGGTGGGTCAATGCATATTAAATACATGGTATGATCTGGGAAAGCGCAAGAGATAGAAACCCCGTAGAACCAAAATGGCCAGACCTTCTGAAGTTTATCGTTCAATGGAGAAAGTTAAATGATAGACACAGTCCTTAGGGAGTACAGTGTAAGATAGGGAAAGAAGCTGGTGAACAAAAGGCTTTAAAACACACACACACACACAC
>NW_025792747.1:8670-17094 GCF_021613505.1 Equus quagga | reverse complement strand
ATGAAATAGCCTTACTCATCTATTAGAATGGTTAAAATCCAAAACGCTAACAACACCAAATGCTGGTGAGGATGTGGAGCAACAGGAAGTTTCATTAATTGCTGGTGGGAATGCAAAATGGTATAGCCACTTCGACAGTTTCTTAGAAAACCACACATATTCTTAGCATATTATCCAGCAATCACACTTCATGGTGTTTACTCAAGTGAGTGGGAAATTTCTGTTCACTCAAAATCCTGCACATGAATGTTTATTCATAATTACCCAAACTTGGCAACAACTAAGATGTCCTTCAGTAAGTGAACGGATAAATAAGCTAAGGTACATCTAGACAGTAGAATATTATTCAGTGATAAAAATAAATGAGCTATCAAGCTGTAAAAAAACATGGAGGAGAGCCGGCCCTGGTGGTCTAGTGGTTAAGATTCGGTGCTCTCACTGCTGTGGTCTAGGTTCGTTTCCCTGGCATAGAACCATAGCATCTGTCTGTCAGTTGTTATACTGTGGCAGCAGCTCACATAGAGAACTAGAAACTAACATCTAGGATATACAACCATGTGCTGAAGCTTTGAAAAAAAAACATGGAGGAAACTTAAATGCATGCTGCTAAGCGAAAGAAGCCCATCTGAAAACCATACACATTGTATGATTCCAACTATCTGCCATTCTGGAAAAGGCAACATTATGGAGACAGTAAAAAGATCAGTGGTTGCCAAGTGTTTGCAGGGAGGGAGAGAGGGATAATATATGTATTAAATATATTTGTTATATATGTGTATACATTTGTTACCTCTCTATATATTTGTCACATATATATATTAGAGAGGTGGATATGTGTCATTATATATTTGTGAAAATCCATAAAATATACAACACCTAGAGTGAACCCTAATGTAAACTATGGACTTTAGTTAATAATAATGTATCAGTAAGGTAGCAAATATACTATACTAACGCAAGATGTTAATAATAGGGGAAACAAATGGGGGGTGATGAGAGGGTGTATGGGAACTCTCTGTACTTTCAGCTCAATTTTTCTGTAAACCTAAAATTACTCTAAAGAGTAAAGTCTATGAATTAAAAAAAATGGTGGATAGTCTATACTGGACATCTACATTTGCCACTATTCAACCTTTTTGACCATGCTCTGTGCCCTGCCAGGCTACCCTTTTTGGACAGCGTGGATGGGCTCCCTTGCCCTCTGGCTTCTGGCTGTTTTCACACAATGGGAAACACCAGTTGGATTACGGGTCAAGAGGAGAGTGAGGTAGGGATATTTATTTCCCAGGGTTCCTTCTTGCTCGTCTGTGGGTTGGCAGTAGCCCACTCCTCTACTGAAGGCTACAGCTCTGGTTGGGTGCCCTCTCCTGCAGCCACAGCTTGCTTTCTCAGAGGACTAGCAGCTGCTCACTCTTTTTGCCCCTGCAGGCCCCTTCAGGCCTAGTATTCCTAGTGTTGTTAGTCCCAAAACGCTTCATTGTGCCCTCTTACTTTTCCTTAAAGCTGACACATCTATTCAAATAATCTCCTCATTAACTTGTACTCAATTATCTTGTTTGAGGGTGTCATCCATTTCGTGCTGTCCTGTGACTGACACATTCACTTTAATAGAAATTGTGAAAAGAGAATACTTAAATCCTGGGAAAGTAAAACGTCTTTAGAGATTTTAATTTAATAAGATTCAAACAAGAAATGAGTACTTTCCTTGCTATAATACATATGTTTCAGTTATTAAAGCTGACAGGTAGCCTATACTGGAATTATGTGGATTACTGACTATACGAAAATAAATAAATAATACCATGGGTGAGAAGTCGAAGAGACTATAGAAATGAAGACATATGACAAACCACTGGCAAGAAAACACAAGTGCCAATTTTAAATGAGAAATGGTTAGAATATAATAAATTACATGATACTGGATGGGAACTCAGTAAATATTTCTTAAATTAAGCTTAAAATCTTTTAGCACTTAAAAATTAAGTTAATTAATTTTAAATTGTGTAAAATATGCCTAAAAAATTTACAACAAACTATCAGAAAGAGAAATTGAGAAAACAATCCCATTTACATTTACATCAAAAAGAATAAAATACGTATGAATCAATTTAACTGAGAAGGTGAAAGGCCTGCACACTGAGAACTATCAGGCACCGATGAAAGAAATTGAAGAAGACACAAACAAAGGGAAAGTTACTCCATGCTCATGGATTGGAAGAATCAATATTGTTAAAATGTCTGTACTACCTAAAGCAACCTACAGATTCAATGCAATCTCTATAGAAATTCCAATGGAATTTTTCACAGAAATAGAACAAACAATCCTAAGGTTTGTATGGACCACAAAAGACCCCAAAAAGCAGAGCAATCCTGAGAAAGAAGAACAAAGCTGGAGGCATCATACTCCCTGACTCCCAAACTATCTTACAAAGCTATAGTAATCAAAACAGTATGGTATAGCCATAAAAATAGACACATAGATCAATGGAACAGAATAGAGAGCCCAGAAAGAAACCCACACATATATGATTAACTTATGACAAAGGAGCCAAGAATATACAATGGGGAAAGGACAGTCTCTTGAATAAATGGTGTTAGGAAAACTGCACAGCCACATGCAAATGAGTGAAACTGGACCACAATCTTACACCATACACAATAATTAATTCCAAGTGGATTAAAGACTTGAATGTAAGTTCTGAAACCATAACACTCCTAGAAGAAAACAGAGGCAATAAGCTCCTTGACATTGGTCTTGGTGATGATCTTTTGGATATGACACCAAAAATAAAGGTAACAAAAGCAAAAATAAACAAGTGGGACTACATCAAACTAAAGAGCTTCTGCACAGCAAAGGAAATCATCAACTAAATGAAAAGATAACTGCTGAATGGGAGAAAATATTTGCAAAAAAAATATCAAAAAACCTGATAAGGAGTAAATATCCGAAATATATAAAGAACTCATACAACTCAATAGTGAAAAAACCCTCAAACAATGCAATTAAAAAATGGCCAGAAGATCTGAATAGACATTTTTCTAAAGAAGACATACAGATGGCCAACATACACATGAGAAGCTCAATATCACTAATCATCAGGGAAATGCAAATCAAAATCTCAATGAGATATCACTTCACACCTGTTAGAATGGCTGTTATCAAAAAGACGAGAGGGGCTGGCCCTAGGGCCGAGTGGTTAAGTTCTTGGGCTCTGCTTTGGTGGCCCATGGTTTCACCCATTTGGATCCTGGGTGTGGACATGGCACCACTCATCAGGCCATGCTGAGGTGGCGTCCCACATGCCACAACTAGAAGGACCCACAACTAAAATATGCAACTTTGGGGGGCTGGCCCCGTGGCCGAGTGGTTAAGTTCATGCGTTCCACTGCAGGCGGCCCAGTGTTTCGTTGGTTCGAATCCTGGGCGCGGACATGGCACTGCTCATCAAACCACGCTGAGGCAGTGTCCCACATACCACAACTAGAAGGACCCACAATGAAGAATATACAACTATGTACTGGGGGGATTTGGGGAGAAAAAGGAAAAAAAATAAAATCTGTAAAAAAAATAAAATAAAATAATAAAATATGCAACTTTGTACTGGGGGGATTTGGGGGGAAAAGGCAGAAAAAAAAAGAAGATTGGCAACAGTTGTTAGCTCAGGTGCCAATCTTTTTTTTTTCTTCTTCTTTAAAAAGACAGGAAATAACAAGTGTTGGCAAGGATGTGGAGCAAAGGGAACCCTTGTGCACTGTTGGTCGGAAGGTAAATTGGTGCAGCCACTATGGAAGACAGTATGGAGCTTCCTCAAAACATTAAAGAAACTTGAAAAGATATAGGCACCCATGTTCATTACAGCATTATTTACAACAGCCAAGATATGGAAACAACCTAAGTGTCCACTGACAGATGAATGGATAAAGAAAATATGGTATATACAATGGAATATTATTCAGTCATAAAAAAGAATGAAATCTTGCCATTTGCGACAACATGGATGGACCTTGAGACATTTTGCTAAGTGAAATAAGGTAGACAGAAAGAGACAAATACCATATTATCTCACTTATACATGGAATCTAAAACAAAAAACAAAAAACAACCAAGCTCATAGATACAGAGAATAGTCTGGCGGTTGTCAGAGGTGGGGGGTGGGGTTGGGCAAAATAAGTAAAGGGATTAAAGGTACAAATTTCCAGTTATAAAATAAATAAGACCTGGGGATGTAATGTATAGCATGACAACTATAGTTAATAATACTGTATTGCATATTTGAAAGTTACTAAGAGAGTAGATCTTAAAAGTTCTCATCACAAGAAAAAACATTTTGCAACAATGTATGGTGATGGATGTTAACTAGACATATTGTGATCATTTTGCAATATATACAAATACTGAATCATGATGTTATACACCTGAAACTAATATGTTGTATGTCAGTTATACCTCAATACAAAATAATAAAAAGAAAAAAAGAAAAAAATTATAATAATTTAACTTCTTAAATATCTCATATCAGTGTTCTCATCTGTAATCATTCCTTAAGATGCTACTGAAGAATGAGCACCATTTTTCATGTCATTAAATAGTCCACTACTAATTTTGAAGTTGTCTTTCTGAGTTATAGTGGTGGTTTGGTCAACTCCGTCAACTATCCGCTGTTACTTTTTGATGCTATTTGAATTTCTTGCCTCACATTTTCTCCATTACATTAGACACAGTTGTCTATATTAGGTCTGTTACTGCGGTATGGTCTTTCTGAGTCTTATTTTCTGCTGGATTCATGATAGTTGTATACATGTTGAGGGTGTCAAAATCTAAATTCTGAGTGATGCTAGTGTGATATAAAAATTCTGTGTACTCATTGTCTTTGAAGCTATTTCTGTAACTATTCATCTTTTAAAATAAGTTTACTTCAGTTAAATTAAATTAAAATTTGTATATTATTGATTGGTTAGTACTCTCTTGGATTTTTCAGTTAGATTAAGTATGTTATTGAGTAGAACTGATTATAAAAACATATGTAAGGGAGGCAGCCCAGTGGCACAGTGGTTAAGTTCGCACATTCTGCTTTGGCGGCCTGGGATTTGCCAGTTCCAATCCCAGGCACAGACCTATGCATTGCTTATCAAGCCATTGCTGTGGCAGGCATCCCACATACAAAGTAGAGGAAGATGGGCACAGATGTTAGCTCAGGGCCAGTCTTCCTCAGCAAAAAGAGGAGGATTGGTGGCAGACGTTAGCTCAGGGTTAATCTTCCTTAAAAAAAAATAAAATAAAAATAAAAACATATGTAGGGGCCAGCCCTATGGCACAGTGATTAAGTTCATGTGCTCTGCTTGGGTGGTCCAGGATTTCATAGCTTGGGATCCTGTGCATGGACCTACACCACTCATCAGGTCATGCTGAGGCTGCATCCCACATAGCACAACCAGAGGGACCTACAACTAGAATATACAACTATGTACTGGGGAGCTTTGGGGAGAAGAAGAAGAAGGAAAAAAAGATTGGCAACAGATGTTAGCTCAGGTTCCAATCTTTAAAAGAAAGTGTAAAAAATTTACAGTTTTAACCATTTTCAAGTGTGCAGTTCAGTGGCATTAAGTACATTCACAATGTTGTGAGACCATCACCACCATCCATCCCCAGAATTTTTTTCACCTTGCCAAACTGACTCTCTGTACCCATTACGCAATAACTCCTCATTTCCTCTTCCCTCAGCACCTAGAAATCACCATTCTACTTTCTGTATCTATGAATTTCACCACTCTAAGTACCTCGTATGAGTGGTATAATACAGTACTTATCCTTTTGTGACTGGCTCATTTCACTCATGTCTTCGAGGTTCATCCATGGTGTAGCATGTGTCAGTATTTCATTACTTTTTATGGCCAAATCATATTACATTGTATGGATATACCACCTTTGGCTTATCCATTCGTTCATCATGGGATGCTTGAGTTTCTTCTGCTTTTTGGTTATTGTGAATAATACTGCTATGAACATGATGTCCACATATGTCTCTGTGTCCTTGCTTTCAATTCTTTTGGGTGTAACCCAGAAGTAGAATTGCTGGATCATATGGTAATTCTATTTTTAACTTTCTGAGGAACCACGATACTGTTTTCCATAGTAATTCCACTGTTTTATATTTCCACCAACAGTGCACAAAGGTTTCATTTTCTCTACATCCTTGCCAACACTTGTTATTTTCTGTGTTTTTGATAGTAGCCATCCTAATGTGTGTGAAATGGTATCTTATTGTGGTTTCGATTTGCATTTCCCTAATCATTAAGAATATTAAGCATCTTTTCATATGCTTATTGGCCATTCGTATATATTTTTTTGAGAAATGTCTATTTAAGTCCTTTGCCCACTTTTGAATTGGGTTATTTTCTTTTTCGATGTTGAGTTTTAGGGGGTTCTCTGTATATTCTCAGTACTAACTCCTTATTAGATCTTTGATACCTGATATTTACAAATATCTTCTCCTATTCTATGATTTGCGTTTTTACTCTATTGATAATGTTCTTTGATACACCAAGGGGTTTTTTTTTTTTTGAAGTCCAGTTTGTCTGTTTTTCCTTTTGTTTCCTGGGCCTTTGGTGACATATCCAAGCAGTCATTGTTAAATTAACATCGTGAGGCTTTCCCCCTATGTTATCTTCTAAGAGTTTTATAGTTTTAGCTCTTATAGTTATGTTTTTGATCCAATTTTGAATTTATTTTTTAATCTTGTTAGGTAAAGGTACAACTTCATTCTTTTGCATGTGGATATCCAGTTTTCCCATCATCAATTGTTGAAAAGATTGTCCTTTTCCCATTGACTAATGGTAGCATCCTTTTCTAAAATCATTTGACTGTATATGTGCAGGTTTATTTTTTGGTTCTTCAGTCTATTCCAGTGGTCTATATGTCTGACTTTATGCCAGTACCACACTATTTTGATGACTGTAGCTTTGTAATAAGTCTTGAAATCAGGAAAAATGAGTCCTCCAATTTTGTCCTCCTTTTTCAAGATTGTTTTAAGTATTTGGGGTCCCCTGAGATTCTGTAATAAATTTAGGATGGATATTTCTATTCCTGCAAAAAATGTCATTGGCCATGCTGTGGTGCTGGCCCACATTCAGAAGAGAGGAAGATTTGTAGTGAATGTCAGCTTGGGGAGAATCTTCCCCAAGGAAAGAGGAAGATCAGCTCAGGGTAAAAGTTTCATTGCAAAAAAAAAAAAAAAGCTTTCCTTTGTTAGAGTGCCAAGCACTGGCTCCAAAGTGTTCAGTGTGAACTGCAGCCGGCTTTTTTTTGATTCACCAAACAGGAACTAACTCAGTTGGTGGAACCAAGTTCTCCCTCTATTCAATCCTCACCCACCAACAGAAACAATCAACAAGCTTGTGGACACTTAGAATCAACTGTGTTTCATGGTATTGAAGATCACTTGTAAGGCTAACAGTACCAGAGGGAAATCAATATTAGCTCATTGTCTCCTGATCAGCCCCCTCTGTGGTAGGCACTACTCTTAGGGTCCTCAGGTAATGATAAGCCAGGCACAGTGTGGTGCCAGCGGCAACACTTTAAGACAGAATGACAATTAAATTAGTTTTTGCCACAGCTGTACAAACAAACAAATAAAAATCAGCAACAAAATAAAAACAGTACAACCTCGAAAACGCAATGTGTGAAATCGCCCCCTCCCCTATGTCATTCCCTCCCACCTCAAAATTGTTTATTAGGAGGGTATATTTCTGGGTGAACAGAATACCCGTTTAGTCCGCGGGGAAAAACTGGAAGGACTAAGGTTCTTCTCAGGAACAGCTGTCCCACCCTGGACTCTGAGAGGCCAGCGGGGTCTGGAGTCCGAAGCCACCAGCAGCAGGCGCAGTCGGCGCTCCGCAGAAGTTACAGGTCGGGGCTTCAGAGCGCCTGGGGGGAAAGGTCCGCCCTGACAAAGAGGACAATGCTTATGAGGAGGATGAACCACAAGCTCGAAGGCATTCTGACCTGGGCCAGCATCTCTCCCCAGAAGCCCCCTAATTTATTTTTGGCCGCTGCTCCTTTTGCTTCGTGTTGACTGCCAAAGGCTTGAGTGCAAACGCACTGGTCCCCTTATGCCACCGCGGCGCAGGTTTGCTTAGGAATCTCTATTCCTGGACTCTCGTCTCCCTTCCCTGTTCCGCAGCAAAGTCCAGGCGACCTGACACTGACCTTTGCCTCCTCCTGTCCTCCCCTGGGTTCGCCCTTTCTGCTCGGGTCGAGCCCTGGCGACGAGCTGCAGGACAGTCTGGGCCGGCGGGCCCCTGGGGCGCCAAAGGGCTTGCTGTCCCATTCCGCACTCCCCGCCCCACGAGCGCCTCTCTGGGATTTTTGAGCTACAGCAGCTCCCGCTGGGATCCTCCTCTCCGGGGCGGTGTGGCGGGTGCGGG
>NW_025792747.1:6416-7588 GCF_021613505.1 Equus quagga | reverse complement strand
GTCCTCAAAGGGAGAGCGGTTCCCAAACCCGCTGAACGCAGATCCGGTCCCGCAGCGCGCGATGGGGCCTGTCCCGCCCCAAGCTATGGGGGGAGGGTAGCCGGCGTCCTGAGGAACCAAGGGTCCCACCCGCTGGTTATACCCGACATGGTCCAGCCCTTTCCTTCTGACTGAGCTTCCGCGGCCCCGAGCGCTCCGCTCTGGGGCAGAATCCCGCGGGTTTCGCCCAATTCGGACCCCTCTTCCCGGTCAGCCTGGTCTGGCTCATTGTGAAGGCTTGTTCCAGTGGCAGCTCGGATTTGGAGCCAGAATTGAATATCCCAGGTTTGAGGGAAACGTTGCTCCTGTGGCAGCCTCGCCCCGCGGGGGAGGGAAGGAGCTGGAGAGCCCTGTTGCGGGCGGTGGGGGGGTAGAGGGGGGTGAGGGGGAGTGGGGGTAGATGAGGTGGGCCCTGACCCAGCGCTTGCCGCAAGACCCCTGGAATCTTGTATCAGTCAAAGCTTTGTGTGCTTTTTAGCATTCCGCAAACCTCAACCGCAAGCAACCAAGACAGTGGTTTCAAATTTAAGACAGGAAAGACTTAACAGCAAGCATTACAGTGGTTGAGTTTTGCATGTGGTTGTGTCATTGGTATGTAATCATACCACCCTGGCACGATTTGTGAGAGAAACTTTCCGAGGTCTCAGTCTCAGCTGGCTTGCTCCCTTAGTCCCAGCTCTCAGCAAGGGGCCCGGTGCGCGCTCTCCAGAGGAGGCTGCACCAGATTGTCAGCAGCGGCTGGACCACAGATTCACCATGTCGGCGGGAGCAGTGCCCAAGATGAACCTGAACCTGGTACGTCGATCTGGGGGTCTCGAGGGAGGAGGGGGAATGTCCGGGTCCCAGAGCTAGAAGGAGGCTCATGATCAAAACCCGACTGGGCTCAGCCCTCAGCACTGGGGCATCAGGAGGCAGGAAAACCTGAGCTGGGGTGGGAACTTTCTTTTTTCCCCCATTTTAGTGCCCTTTCAGGCTAAGCTGGGTTCTCCCATCTGTAAGTAAAGGTGACTGACTGGGCTTCAGCTTGGGTCCTTCTGTCCTTCACCACTTGTCCTGACAACCTCAGCATCTCCTTACAGGAGAGGAAACTGCAGGGTGGGAGGGTCAGGCATGGATGGGGTCACAGGGCCAGT
>NW_025792747.1:0-6147 GCF_021613505.1 Equus quagga | reverse complement strand
TCCTCCCCTGCCCCAGCATTCTTCCATCTTCTGTGGTGAGAATCTCTGGCTTTTATCTATGCTTTCCCATTGTGTTGGCACTCTCTGTCAAATAAGGAATAGCTTCTCAATTCTAATTTTTTCTTTCGACCCACAGGAGATATCTCCCTCGCAGCTGAGAATCTCACTGAGCACCTCCAGCCCTGGGTTGGGGTGGGCTCTGGTCACTGCGGGTGTCCTCGGAGCTGCCTCCTTCTGGCTGTGCTGGGTGAGCTCGCCTTCTACCCTCTCTCTCTGGCTGGCAAAAAGGAATCCATGAACAATGTGCAGAACAACAGTTCGATGAAATGGCGGTGGTGAGGGGTATAGGAAGTAAGGGGAGGAATTTTATTCAAGTGAATGAATTTAGAGGCAATTTGTCATTTGACCCCAGAAAGGAGCCGAGAGGGAGACTACAGAATGCCTCCTGGCTCAGGTCAAAGGGTGGAGGACTCCTCTTTCCTCCCTCCACATTACAGCAGCCTCGGTGCCCTTGATTGCACTGGGTGCTGGGGACCTCATCCCCAGGGCCAATCCTGCGCTGGTTCAGAGAAAAGGGTTTCAGGAACCCACAGACTTCTTGGAAACCTGAGGGAGGCTGCCTGCCTGCTTCCCCCTCTTTAACTTACCTGTTACAGAACACCATGTCTCCCCTCCGTTCCCCTCAACCATTCCCATCTGTCCCCTTTCTGGTAAACAACCACTTTTAACCCTTTTAGCTTATGTTTTGTTCTTTACCTCCACGTCTCTTGATAGCATACATTCGTGCTTTTGATTTTTCACTTTTAGACATTATCTTTGACATTCCAACATCGCTTCCTCCCGCAGTTCCTATCCTTCCCCCAAACAAATGCAATCTCATCCTCCTAGTGTAGGTATATGGTTGTTTTAACTGGACCAGGAGACAGAGTTACAATTATTCACTTATGGAAATGATACACAGGCCTAAGACACATGTTAGACTTCCTTAATTGTCCTTTCCATACATATTGATGTTTTTGAGGGGTTTAATAATTGCCTGATGGTTTCATTTTCTTACTTTCCATGATCTTCTAATTTCATAAATTTATCCCCCAACTCTCCCCCAGTTAAGTGAATCTTTTCTCAGTCCCTTCACACTCGTGATGGTTGTTGTCTAAGTCCTTTTCTTGGTGCAACCTCCCCTCAGTGTTCCCACCCACCCAGCCCAGCCTGCTCCTGTCTGGGCCCACTGCCAGCTGTCCTGTAGACTCCTCTCCCTGCCCTCTTCGTGGTGACTCCCTTTCCCTTCTCAAGGGTTGATGCCCTTGTTTCCCAGATCCAAGTCTTCTTCTTTTTTAGTATACTCCCTTCTTTTCCTGGAGCACATTGCTGTACTTCCCAAAAAAGGGCTCACGAGAGGAAAATTTCAGATGCCTTCATGTCTGATTTTCTTCCTATTTTTCAGGGATGGGTTCGGGAGTCATGGTCACCCCCGGCAGGAACAGGTAGGGTCACAGGAAGATCCCCACCAAGGAGCAAGATGACCCTCTAGTGCATGAAGAGTCTGAGTCATTCTTATCCTGATTTCTTAGGCAAATAAAATAATATCAGATCCTGAGATCTTGTCTGATTCTTAGAGCCTATGCAAGTCCTTGTTCTGAAGGAATGGGTCATCTTGGACAAGCATCCTCAGGACTCTGGGTCTTAATTTCCTTGCTTGGGCAATGGGCTGAATTGATTGCTTTTCTCACATCCCTAAGGAAAGGCTGTGAGGGGAAGTGGTTTGAAGCCCGGGCTCCAACAGGTATGGACTTTTTGGGCTCCTGTCATGACTGATAAAGCCTTGAATGACTGGAATACTTATTCCCTTTTCACCCTGTAATCTAGGGTTTCCTCCCACCTCCCACCTCCTTCCCTTGTTCTGCAACAGAGCCCAGGTGAGCACCTACAGAGCCTTTGTCCTCTTGAGACACCCTTTCAGCTCCAGGACTGGTCTGGTGGGGACTGCAGGACAGCCTCTGCACCAGGTGGCCCCAGGTTCCCAACAACTCCCTGTACCCCTCTGCACTCATTTACCTCTGCCCACAATGCTCTTCCTGGGTTCCAGCTGCTACAATCTGTTCCACATGTTATCAGTTCTTGGGCAGCGTTTGAGCAAGCAGAGTGGCAGGGCGTGGGTGGCTGAATTCAAGGTGAGGGAGCTAGAATCCTCTACTGGAGGTTCTCTATTCTTCAAGAGGAGGAGAGACCCCGTTTTAAAGGAGAGCAGGTGGGTAAGAACCCAGGAGGCTATTTTCAGTTCAGGCACCATCCTCCCTGGGACCAGCTAATTGACAAGCTGGTCTCATTAGGAGATGGTAAGAAAAAAAGAGAAAAAAATCCACCTTGACTTTGTCATTGTATAATTCTTTCCAAAGGCATCCTCAGCCCCAGGCTTTTCTGGGCATAGAATTGCATGTTTAGTTTTGTTAAAAAAAAAAAAAAAGAAACAACGACTATACACTGTGGAGAGTGGCGCACCAGTCTACATTCCCTCCAGCAATGAATGAATCCAGTGTTTGCTGTTATTGCTGCTTCTTATTTTATCCATTCTGATTTTGGTTTTAATTTGCATCTCCCTAATGGCCAGTGATGTTGAACATCTTTTCCTGTCTTTATTTGCCACCCACATATCCCCTTTAATGCAATTTCTGTTGATGTCTTTGTCCAGTTTCCTACAGCATAGTTTGATTTTTTAAAATTGATGGATGGTAGTTTTCTTTAGGTGGTCAAGATACCCGTCCTTTGTCGGGTCTGTGGTTTGCGCTGGTAAACTTTTGAGTCATGCACATCTGCTTTTCTTCCTCTTCTTCGGGGATAGATTTTGGACTTGAGCTCGCCTCTGGCCGGGAAAGCCGAGTCTTTGGAGCAGGCTGCCAGGCCCAGGAGACCCCACCCTGAGCCAGCACAGGGGAGAGTTAGCGCCATTCCTGTCCTCATTTCTCGGAAGCAGGCCGAGAAATATAAGGTCCTGGGCTGGGACCTCCTCTGACTCTTCCAGCCCTGGGAAGACCGGCTCCATCCCTGAGAAGCCTGGATTCTAGTGCAGCGGGAGGATTGGGTGTCCTGGGGCCGGCCTCCTAGGTCGGGCCTCACTTTCCTTCCAGGGCCCGGATGATCAGACCCTCCGTGCAGCTGCGGCGAGGAAAGCTGTGGGGGAACGTGCTCTGTAACCAGAGAGCGCGACGCAAACGTTAAGGCCCTGGTGGCTCCACCGGGGATGTCTCCATAAACCCCAGTTGGAACGGCTGACGCCGCCCTCATTGCCGCCCTCATTGCCATCTCTACCCCAATTGCCGGAGAGGAAGGACGGTTGAGTCGGGGTTGCAGCCCGAGTGGCAAGAGAGGGAGGAAAAGTGGGCAGAATTGGAAGAAAGAGGGGAAAAGACGAACCCGGCGGGGAGGGGGCCGGCGACTTGCGAGCGCTGGGCTGGGCCTGCGACTCACTTCCGGAGCCCAAACGTGGCGGGTCCCACCCGGGCGCCCAGGTCCCGCGCCCGCAGCCGGGACTCCTCCGCCACGTTGTCAGAAACTGGCTAAAACGCACCTGCACTCAGTTTCCAGCCTGGCGGCCCCCACCCCCTTCTGTCAGTTTCTAGTTGCCCTGTACCCAGCCCCCATCCCTCCTTTTCATCCTAGTTGGCTTGGGCAGCCACTTCCTTAGCACCGTTCTTGGCTCCTAAGGCCTGGAGTCATTAAGTCACGTGTCGCCTTTTCACACCGGAATCTCAGGTTCCGGTATCTGCTTGTCATCATTCTCTGCCTCCCGCCTGGCCCGGCAGTTCCGTAGCGGAATCCGCGGCCTCAATAAGCTCCCAAACAGGGCTTTGCTGTCCTGGTGCTGCTCCGGGAAGGCTTTCTGCCCCGGGCAGGCTTGGGGGGACTGGCAGCACAGTGCGCGCGCCTCGCCTCGCCGGTCCCAAATGAGTCACCTCCTGCGGGCACTTTGGCCCCAGCAGAGGGTTGTCTTGGGGTCCCTCGATCAGCCTCGGGGCGGGCATCGTCGGCTGGGGGTCGTTATCTGGAGAGCAGAGGGGACCCCAGGCCCTGATGGAGGAGCTACACGAAAGCCGGGAGGCCCGTCGTCGTCGTCGTCGTCGTCGTCGTCGACTCGTTCCCTGGGACCGGTTTACTGACACGTTGACACGTTGACCTCGGTAGGACCAAGGCCAGGGAACGTGTCTTTTTCTTTACAATTCTGTTCAAAGACAACATTAGCCCTCAGCTTCCTGGGCCCAGGAGCCGCCTTGCTGGCGCGGCGTCCGTCTGGGGAAGCTGACAGCCACAGCCTCTTGGGCTCGGTCCTTCCCGGAAACAAGCGGCCGAGACTCCTCTCTGGCAAAGCTGCGCACACGCGGTGGTCAGATATCAACCAAAACCAAAACAAACGAAAGACCCCTGCTCCTCCAATTCCACAATCAAAACAGATTTAGAGTCCACTCTCAGCAATTGATAGAACTAAAAAAACTATCAGTGAAGAGAGAATCCGGAAAAGAGTTATCACCCATCTTGATCTAATTGTCCTTTGTAGACCATGACATCCAGCAATTGAAGAATAAACCTTTTCGAGGGCACAAGGTAGATGGGGCAATGTACTGTGCTAGAAGGCACATCTTAATAAATTTAAAAGTATAAAAATCATGCAGGGTGTATTGTCTGAGTATAATGTAATGAAATTAGAAATTACACCACTTGGATATAGTACAGGAAGCCCCAAATATCTGGAAATGAACGCACTTTTATATAATTCGTGGGTCAAAGACAAAATCACAAAAGAAGTACAAAAACATTTAGAATTGAATGATAACAATAATACAACATATGAAAATTTGTGGAATGCAGCTAAAGGAGTGCTTTTAGGGAAACTTAAAGCTTTAAGTGTTTGGATTAGAAAAGAAGAAAGATCTGAAATCAGTGATGTAAGTTACACCTTAAGAAACTAGAAGAAGAAGAGCAGGAACAAAGTAAGCTAAAGGAAGGAAAGAAAGACGAGAAATCAGCTAACTAGAAAACAGGCAGCAGCAGAGAAAATTAACAAGGCAAAACTTTGTTCTTTGGTAACTTGACAAACCTCTAAGCTGACTAATCAAGATAAAAATAGGGGGCCGGCCCCAGGACCCAGTGGTGAAGTTCATGTGTTCTGCTACGGAGGTTCCCCGTTCACTGGTTCGAATTCTGGGCACGGAAGTACTCACCACTCATCAGGCTATACTGTGGCTGCATCCCGTGGAGAAGAACTAGAATAACCTACAACTAGGATATACACCTATGTACTGGGGCTCTGGGGAAGGAAAAAAAAAGAGGGAGATTGGCAACAGGTGTTAGCTGAGGGCCAATCTTCCTCACCAAAAGAAAAAGAAAAAGAGAACAAAAATCACCGTATTAGGAATGAAAAAGGGATTACTACCACAGATACTACAGACATTAAAAGGATAGTGAGAGAATGCTATGAACAACTCTATGTCAACTTCGATGAAACGGACAAATTTGTTTTGTTAAATTTCAACTTAAATTAAAACAAAACGATAAAATGGAAAAAAGAAAAAGAAATTTAGGGACAAATATTACTCGGGACTACAGAGGCAAAAATCTTTTAGCAAAACAAACTAATAGGATATAAGTTTAATATACAAAACTGTCACCAAATATGTTATATATAAGCAACAAATAATTGGAAATACAATTTAAATATCATTCCAAGTACACTAGTGCCAGAAATCATCAAATTCTTAGGAATAAATCTTAGAAACAATGTCTCAGACCTCAGAAAACCAAGACACTGAAAACCGAGAAATGCTGCTGAGAGGAAGAAGCACAAATAAATGCACCCCCTTTTCCTAGATAGTGAGGTTCAACGTTGCTAAGATGGCAATTCTCCCCAAATTGATCCATAGATCCAACAAAATTCCAAACAAAATTCTAGGAGGCTTTTGGTAGAAATTGATGAGCTGATTTAAAAAATTTATATGTAAACATAAAAGACCTAAAAAATATTTAAAATAACCAAAGCAATTTTTAGAAAGATGAACAAAGTTAACTTATTTTTAGGTAAAGCAAAAAAAGCTGAGGTAATTAGTCGTGTTTCTGAACAGTTACACTTGCAAAATTTCCATTGATTTTCTTCCCACG